>NC_057813.1:115102012-115402012 GCF_018294505.1 Triticum aestivum
TTTCTAGAGGCCCAAAGATTCAGTTCACCTTTCTAGGTATTTCAGTTTCAGGCTTGCATTATTTCTAGAGGCCCAAAGATTCAGTTCACCTTTCTAGGTATTTCAGTTTCAGGCTTGCATTATTTCTAGAGGCCCAAAGATTCAGTTCACCTTTCTAGGTATTTAAGTTTCAGGCTTGCATTATTTCTGGAGGCCCAAAGATTCAGTTCACCTTTCTAGGTATTTCAATTTCAGGCTTGCATTATTTCTAGAGTCCCAAAGATTCAGTTCACCTTTCTAGGTATTTTAGTTATAGGATTGCATTATTTATAGAGGCCCAAAGATTAGTTCCCAGTTGGCGGCAAGCGGCCCTACTACCCATGCCGGTGTCGACCTCAACTCGCAAGGGCCAGCGTCGGAGGGGTTCCCGGGGCTTGGGCTCTACAGAGCCTTCCTCTAGAGCGACGATGGCGAGCTCCTCCCTCGGTGCGTGAGGGGCTCCGGGCTCCCTCCCTATCATGAACGACTTCCGTGATGAGTTAGCTCATTCTTTGTTTCATGAAGTGTTTTTTTTTATTTTGTGAAGCTTGATTGACGATTTGTATGTTTAAGTGGGATGTCTCATTTGTATGGACAAAGTAAAAACTATCATGTTTTGCATGCTTGATTTGTATAGATGGTTTGTTTATGTCAATTTTGAGCGGGAGGAGGCCACAGAAGAGCCGGCCACACCAAGAGGGTGCTTGGATCCAAGGGACTTATTTTAGTCTGACTAAAAATAGGGTCCAAAGTAGTCAAATGATTGAGATAGAGCATTTATTGTCAATCTAACCCTGCCATCCATACACCTCTTTGGTTTAGAGTTAGTTCAGGGTTAGAATCTAACTCTAACCTCTAATTGAGTTAGAGTTCTCCTCGTCTCGGTTCATCGCCATCATACTTTCCCCATTCCTGTGTTTTCAGTATCCTGCGAATCAAAGAGGCCCTTTTTCCGGGAAAAATCAAAGAGGCCCTTTTTTTCCAGGAAAAATCAAAGAGGCCCTTAGACTGGTTTAGGTCCGGTCTTTTTTTATAAACTTGTTATGTCCAAAATTTAATGAACGTGCTACGGTTTCCACGAAAATAATCCGGTTTCATGTAGTAATTCATTGATTTATTTATTCTTCTGCGGGGGGTTTGCATGTAATTCATGAGGTCTGAAATGTAAAGTACCCCGACATATGCTCCGAGTCGTGCATGCACTACGACCCAGATGCTCTATGTCCCACATGTCGGCGAATGGGAGCACGTGGAAATAGCCTAGGAGTACATATAGGAGGATAAATGCGTGAAAAATTATGTACTGTGAAGCGTAACCATGATTCGAAAAGGAGACCTAAAGTGATGACACCTATAGGTCGCACGCACCCAACTAGTGGTACTAGACATACGACTAATTTTTCCCTCAAAAAAAAGAGGCACGAGTGCTCAGTACTCCTATTCTATAAACACGAGTCCCATCTGACAACAGCGTCCGTGCTACAGCTAGCTCTCCTCCCTTGTTTCTCTCTTCTAATTCTAAACTCGACCGACGCCCGGTGGGTGGGGTGGGTTTTCTCAACTGCTGCCCCACCTCACAGTGAAAACGTTACGACTGGAATAAAAAATGCCATATACTCCCTCCGTTCGTAAACATAAGCCTTTTAGATACTAGTTCAAATGGAATACATCATACAGATGTATGAAGACATAGTTTAGAGTGTAGATTCACTCATTTTGCTCCATATGTAGTAGTCACTTGCTGGAATCTTTAGAAAGACTTATATTTGGGAACGGAGGGATTACTATACTAATAAAACATTAAGGCCACGAGGCGATGCAGTGCTGGTTACAGGAGGCAAGAAGAAGAGATGCATCCATCGACAACGTCCACCTCCTCGACTCAGGGCGCCAGCCCACCGAATGGCGCCTAAGTAGCAGCGGCTTTCGTGGCCAGGTCGATGTGCTTCTGAACAATGGCGTCCAAAGATTCCAGCCGCTGGAAGAAGGCCAACGTCTTTCTGTCCTCGCTTGCCTTGTAGTGGCCTATGTAGACGATTTCCTCATAGACGTAGATGTGCAGGTCGACGGTTTATTGCATGGCGAGGCGCTGCGTGGCGAGCGCGGCCTCGAGGTGCACATTCTTCGTTGCAACCTCCGGCACCTGCAGGGCCACCAGGGCTTGAAAGAGTTCATCACCATGTTGGCCGAGGAGGCTGGCAGGCAATGAGGAGCCTGGGCTTGCGGGCTGGAGCAGTACGGCAAGGTCGTCCGCGCGCTTCTTGACGGTGGTGAACTTGCGGATGGAGTTGACCATCATGTCGTCCATGCGAGAGGCGAAGCCGGCGTCGGCGAGGTCTACGATGCCTGCGGTCGCCAGCACCGTCTGGAAACGCTGCACGGTGCGGGGCCGCAGGCCGGCACCATGGATGATTTGGCACAGCCGACTGCCGCTCGCGTCCATCGCCTCCATAGGTGCTTATGGCTTCTGGTCACTTGGTCTTGGATTGGAGTGAGCAGTGTTGCGCAGAGACTTGGGAGTAGATGGATTGGAGTGGTGGGGCGCCTTTATTATATGAGAGTCCAAACTCTGTTGCATTCACATCGTGCTGGCTCTAGTCTGCTTCTCCAATTAATTCCCTCTGCATATAACTGAGGATGCATCATTAATCGTTCAACGTCTTGGGAACCGCTACCCTCTTCCTCCTTGGCATTCAAGCACCTATGGACCCGTCGACGACGAGGTGCCTATGGTGACTTCGTAAATTTCAAGATGATAGTGCCATGCGTGTGTGCGTTCATAGGGGTGAGTGTATGCACGTGTATATGAGCGCTTGCGTCTATACTGTGTAAAAAAACGTAAATGCATGTCAAAAAGAGACTAGTCGGTATACTCAATATTGTGCACCTCGGAGAGGAAAACGATAGAACTAGTATGTATTTATTTACGATGCAGATTCACTCATTTTGCTCCATATGTACTCCGTCTCAGTGTAGTCTAGTCACTTGTTGAAATCTCTAGAAGGGCAAATACTCCTTTCTGGTTTACAGGGCTATACTAGCAAGTAGTTGTACGTACTAGTACAATAGTGGGCTCACATAGCAATTTTGTCTCATGCAAGAGCCTGGCTATATGCGTGCTCCAATGTTCGCAACTACAATGTTCGGTTTGCGCTTGGCTCTTTGCCTCTTCGAGAAGACGAACAATGATGTTACTACTACTGCTTCTACAGTGTCGAATCCACTGCTGCATGTCCGTCCACCACGAGCGGGACGAATAGCTTGTTGTAGAAGTACTACTAAGCAAAAGCCTGTCCTCGTTTGCGAGCAACAACGCGCATGGGCGAGGGAGAAGGCGTGTAGTAAAATCAAGCTTCTCCTCGTTCTACGAGTTGACGCAACACATCATAGCACTGGCCCCACATGCTTGCCTCTAAACTTGGCTGAAAGACCCGCAGTGTACAATATATTTGCTGCAACCTCTAACATTTACCCACCACAAATTAAAATATATGTGGCTGTATGCATCATTCTCATGCAGAGTCCGAGGAGTCCCCCCTTTAAAAAAACAAATTAAAATATATATTCATGTCTTGACCACATGAGCGTGCAAACTACAATCACCAGGATGACAGGTAGGGCCAGAAGACTATTTTAATTTAAAAAAAACTTCACGACGGCCACATAGCATGCAGCCAACCCCAATGATTTTAACCTTACAGGCACGGTACACGCTATCTAGAGTACTCTACACATGAAACTGCCACACGAGCATCCGGGCTGCGCTTGGCTCTTCGCCTCTTCGCCTCTTCGAGAAGTCGAACAATGATGGTGTACTACTGCACTGGAGGAGTACTACAGTACGCTTCTGGCCATCTGACACCGATTGAACTGCTGCATGTCCACCGCATGCGGGAGGGAGAGCGTGTAGCGAAAGCTTCTCCTAGTCTTGCCAGCCACCACGCTCATGGGCGAGGGAGGGATGCTCCTGTCTTTGCGTGTATGACAGGTGGGCCCGACAGGTGTGTGGCCAACCTGTCATACAACCAAAGGCATGTGCAGTTAAGTCCACGAGGGAGAGGATAATCAAACTTCTCATTGATGTACGAGTTGACGCGACACATCAAAGCACTGCACTCGGTATATTTCAATAATTGAGGGTTACCGATGCATTAATTACAACGCATGCATGCATGCCGTGACTCTCTACTTGCATGTGTTGATTTAATGCACCTTGAAGTAGTACTCCCTCCGATTCCTTTTACTTTGTGTATAACTTTTTCTTGTTTTTCTCAGATTAGTCTGCGCGGCCGCGTTGGTTTCCATCTGTGCCCCCGCTCGATTAGTTCTGCCCCCATTAATCGCGCCAGTTTCCAAAGCAGAAAATGGCTACAGGCAAATGCGTGCAGCACCGGATGCGGCTTGACCGCCTGGGGAAGCCAACTCAACCGAAAAGGAAGGAGGACCAGCCAACCATTGCATGCGCATTTACTGTGATATTTATGCAGCTTACTCATGTGCAGGGGCAAATTTGTCCAAAAAACTCAAACTACTGCCTTCCTTGGTATGCGGAGGACAGTTATGCGCAGAGTATAAAATATGTGACGGTAAAGCTTTGTAATGCCCCGGCCCAAGCAAGAGATGGTTGTGCACGAGGAGGGCGAGATCATGCAGATGGAACAGGAACCGACGAGGGAGCTCACTAAGGTCTCGATGGACCTCACTATGCTCCACTGCCCCTTGTGCCTCCTCCCCTTGACACCTCTAGTGTATGAGGTTCAAATACACCTCGTCCATTCGGCTGATTGAGCAAGGTGCAGGTTTCTTGATTGATGTGCTGTTTGGTTGATTTCTGCAGTGCAAGGGAGGGCACCTGGCCTGCGCGGACTGCCGCGTCAAGCGCCCCGGGAACCAGCGGCAGTGCCAGAAGTGCGAGCGCGGCGGTGGCTTCGACGTGCGGAACACGGTGGTGGACGCCGTCGTTTCGTCGCTGAGGGTGGAGTGCCCGCACGAAGGCTGTGGGCTCTACGTCACTTACCACAAGCTTGCCGATCACCAGAGCGTGTGTCCGCTTGCGCCCTGCAAATGCCCCGTGCCCGTTGGTGGCTACGAAGGCCCGCCGCTGGCGCTCTACCACCACATCAGCAACACGCATCCCATGCCCGTGCACAGGATCCAGTACGGCAAGGTGCTCTAGCTGCAAGTGCCACTGTCGGAGCCACAACTCTTGCTATTCGCAGAGGAGGACCGCCACGCGTTTTTCTTGGTCGGCGGTGTGCTCGACATCGGCGCGCCTATCGCCGTGTCGGTCGTCTGCATCAGAGCGGGGGTGTCCCCACTACCGCACTACAGGGCCAAGCTGTGGGCGAACGGCCCGCCGGGGGAGCCCAAAGGCACGACCAATGCCGTCGAGGTGGAAATGGAGGTGACAAGCAGCAAGGATCCCAGCGACGTCGACATGCAGGAGCTGACCTTCTTGACAGTTCCGCCCAAGCTGCTGGCCGGGGCTAAGCTTGTGTCCCTCCACATTCAGATTGACAGGCTCACGTCCTAAATGTTTCGACAGTGCCTTCTGTTTATCTTAGTAATATGCTAATATAGGGATTACCTTCGTCTACTTTAGCTTCAGAAATGGTGGGTTTTGGTGGCGATGCAGCAATTACTTCGACATCAGATCAGTAATTTCCAACAGTCGAACGGATATTTTGTGTCTGTTGGATATAAAGTTCCTTTGGGTAAGAAGTACTACTTGTCATCAAAATGGATAAAAGGAGATGTATGTAGACATATTTTAGTTCTAGATACGTCCCTTTTTATCCATTTTGATGACAAGCACTCCCTCCGTTCCACAATACACGCCTTCCATTTGTCAAAATATAGATGTATGTAGACATGTTTTAGTATATAGGTACATCCATGATAGAGCCAATCGAATGGTTGAGAACACTACAATTCGTAGCTACAGATGCGTGTGTGACTCCCAGATGCAGAGGCCGGGGGTCATCATCCTCCTTTTCGAGAAAAAAAGACGCGTGTGTGAGAGGACGAGTGCGTGCGTGCACCTCTTCTCTTCCTGTATAACGTACTACTAAACTCAGAGTACAAGTTTTTGTGGTGGCACGATGGTGCGTGCGAGAAGTCCCGAGTGATACGTTTAATGCGTCTGAAAAAAGGACTAGCCTAGAGCTCGCCACGCGGGTATTTATAAATTTTGAGCTTGCGTCTTGTCACATTCCAAATTACTCCATGCTATATGCAGACCTGTTCACACCGATCACAACCTAAACATTTTCCCACTTAGGAGCGTATTAGTACCACGCTATATTGAATTCCAAACCTGTTCACACCGATCACAACCTAAACGGTTTCCCACTTAGGAGCGTATTAGTACTCGGTTATAAATACTAGTATGCCAAGATGACTGCACATTCCTCCTCAACTCCTCATCCACAAAAACAAACAAGTCATTCAGCATCCTTCCCTTGCATCTGCCATGGCCAGCGTGAGTTCTGGGTCGAGAGATTGCCACCAGGGAGAGGCGAGCATGGAAGCGGAAGCACGAGAGATGTCCCGCCTCGCTGCGAGAGCAGCCGACATGTCCTGCCGCACGGAAGTAGCAGCACAGAGGTCCCGCTGCGCCGCTGAAGCAGCACAGAGGTCACGCCGCACCGTGGATGCAGCAGACTGGTCCGGCCGTGCCGCAGAAGCAGCAGAGATGTCCCGCCATGCCACGAATGCAGCAGAGATGTCCTGCCGCGCCGCGGCGGCCTGGGAAAATTTCCCGCGGGCAGGTGACGACTGTTACAGGTGCATGCATGTGATCGTCCATAGCCAGATGGATCAGATCTCCGGCTTGGCGAGGTTGCAGGACAACATGAAAGCCTCGTTTGAAGAGGCTACCGGCATCATCCGGCAACTAAGGGAGGGCAATGAGAGGCTCAGGGCCGAGCGCGACCTGCTGAGGGAGAAGATCGTCCGAAGTGCAGACCAGCAGGAGGAGACCAGTGCCTTGTTGAAGAGGACCGGTGTCATCGTCAAGAAACTTATGGACGAGAATGACATGCTCCGTAACGAGCGTGATACGTCTCCAACGTATCTATAATTTTTGATTGTTCCATGCTATTATATTTTCTGTTTTGAATGATTATGGGCTTTATTATACACTTTTATATCACTTTTGGGACTAACCTATTAACCGGAGGCCAAGCCCATATTGCTGTTTTATTGCCTGTTTCAGTATTTCGAAGAAAAGGAATATCAAATGGAGTCCAAATGGAATGAAACCTTTGGCAATGTGATTTTTTGGAAGAATATCATCCTGGAGACGTGGAGTTCAAGTCAGAAGATACTCGAGGACTCCACGAGATAGGAGGGCGCGCCCCCCTGTAGGGCGCACCCCCTGTCTCGTGGGCCCCTCGAGAACCTCCCGACCGACTTCTTTCGCCTATGTAGTCCCACGTACCCTAAAAACATCCAAGGAGAAGATAGATCGGGAGTTCCGCCGCCGCAAGCCTCTATAGCCACCAAAAACCTCTCGGGAGCCCTTCCCGGCACCCTACCGGAGGGGGGATCCTTCACCGGTGGCCATCTTCATCATCCCGGCGCTATCCATGATGAGGAGGGAGTAGTTCACCCTCGGTGCTGAGGGTATGTACCAGTAGCTATGTGTTTGATCTCTCTCTCTCTCTCTCTCTCTCTCTCTCTCTCTCGTGTTCTTTCTCGTGTCCCCTCTATGGCACGATCTTGATGTATCCCAAGCTTTTCTATTGTAGTTGGATCTTATGATATTTCTCCCCCTCTACTCTCTTGTGATGAATTGAGTTTTCCCTTTGAAGTTATCTTATCAGATTGAGTCTTTTATGAGAACACTTGATGTATGTCTTGCCGTGCTTATCTGTGGTGATAATGGGATATCATGTGCCTCTTGATGTATGTTTTGGTGACCAACTTGCGGGTTCCGCCCATGAACCTATGCATAGGGGTTGGCACACGTTCTTGACTCTCCGGTAGAAACTTTGGGGGCACTCTTTGAAGTACTTTGTGTTGGTTGGATGAATCTGAGATTGTGTGATGCATATCGTATAATCATGCCCACGGATACTTGAGGTGACAATGGAGTATCTAGGTGACATTAGGGTTTTGGTTGATTTGTGTCTTAAGGTGTTATTCTAGTACGAACTCTTTAATAGATCGATCCGAAAGAATAACTTTGAGGTGGTTTCGTACCCTACCATAATCTCTACGTTTGTTCTCCGCTATTAGTGGCTTTGGAGTGACTCTTTGTTGCATGTTGAGGGCTTGTTGTATGATCTATCTATGTTATTATTGTTGAGAGAACTTTCACTAGTGAAAGTATGAACCCTAGGCCTTGTTTCCTATCATTGCAATACCGTTTACGCTCACTTTTATCGCTCGTTACCTTGCTGTTTTTATTATTTCAGATTACAATTACCTTTATCTACTATCTATTTTGCACTTGTATCACCATCTCTTTAACTAGTGCACCTATACAATTTGCCATTGTATTGGGTGTGTTGGGGACACAAGAGACTCTTGGTTATTTGGTTGCAGGGTTGCTTGAGAGAGACCATCTTCATCCTATGCCTCCTATGGATTGATAAACCTTAGGTCATCCACTTGAGGGAAATTTGCTACTGTCCTACAAACCTGTGCACTTGCAGGCCCAACAATGTCTACAAGAAGAAGGTTGTGTAGTAGACATCAAGCTCTTTTCTAGCGCCGTTGCCGGGGAGGCAAGGTAAACGACACTCACACCCCGTCAACCAAGCTCTTTTCTGGCGCCATTGCCGGGGAGGTGAGTGCTTGAAGGTATATCTTTAGATCTTGCAATCGAGTCTTTTAGTTTCTTGTTTTATCACTAGTTTAGTTTATAAAATAAAACTACCAAAAAAATGGAATTGAGTTTGTCTCATACGCTTCGTCTTTTTAATATCTTTCGTGAGAATGATGGAAAGGAAAATTGTGCTCAAATGCTAGAAGAAGAAATCTATAGAATGTTTGATACTAAATCTTTGAATGATGAGCATGATTGCAATGTTGTTGGTATGAATTCCTTGAATATCCTTGATGCTAATGATATGCAAAGCCACAAGCTTGGGGAAGCTATGTTTGATGAATATGATATTTTTTGTCCCCCAAGTTTTGATGAGCAAATTTTTTATGATGATAGCATGCCTCCTATTTATGATGATTATATTGATGAAAGTGGGTTTGGAAGAGTGTCAACTTTAGGAAGTAGTGATCTCACTATTTTGGAGGATGTTGAATCTTATTGTGATGAACATGAAAGTGGATCTGGAAGAGTGTCAACTTTATTTAGTGATGATTCCACTATTTCGGAAGAGGTTCCAATTGATTATGAGAACAAAGTTGCTACCTATGATGATTATTGTGATGACTTGTATGCTATTAAGAGTAATGATAACCATGAAACTTGTCATCATGATTTTAGTTTTCAATTGGATTATGCCTCACATGATAATTATTTTGTTGAGTTTGCTCCCACTACTATTCATGAGAAGAATTTTGCTTATGTGGAGAGTAGTAAAATTTTTATGCTTGTAGATCATGAAAAGAATGCTTTAGGTGCTGGTTATATTGTTGAATTCATTCACGATGGTACTGAAAATTATTATGAGGGAGGAACATATGCTTGTAGGAATTGCAATAATATCAAGTTTCCTCTCTATGCGTTGAAAATCTTGAAGTTGTGCTTGTTTTGCCTTCCTATGCTAGTTGATTATTGTTCCCATAAGTTGTTTGCACACAAAATCCCTATGCATAGGAAGTGGGTTAGGCTTAAATGTGCTAGTCATATTCTTCATGATGCTCTCTTTATGTTTCAATTCTTATCTTTTATGTGAGCATCATTGTCATCATCATGCCTAGCTAAAAAGGCATTAAAGAAAAGCGCTTGTTGGGAGACAACCCAATATTTATACTTACTGTTTTTGTGTGCCCACATGATTATGCTACTGTATTAATCATGTTTTATAGATTTTTTTCAATAAAGTGCCAAGTAGAACCTTTGGGAAGACTTGGGTGAAGTTATTATGATCTTGCTGTGAAAAACAGAAACTTTTGCGCTCACGAGAATAGCGGCCATTTTTTTACTGGAGAGTGATTTTAGGTTGGTTCTTTTTGCAGATGATTAATATACAAATTACTCAGGTCCAGAAATTTATTTCATAATTTTTGGGGTTCCATAAGTATACGTTTGATACAGATTACTACAGACTGTTCTGTTTTTGACAGATTCTGTTTTCATTGTGTTGTTTGCTTATTTTGATGAATCTATGAGTAGTATCGGAGGGTATGAACCATAGATAAGTTGAATTACAGTAGATATAACACCAATATGAATTTAGAATGAGTTCTTTACAGTACCTTATGTGGTGGTTTTGCTTTCTTTTACTAACGGAGCTTACGAGTTTTGTTTTGAGTTTTGTGTGGTTGATGTTTTCAAGTTTTGGGTAAAGATTCGATGGACTATGGAATAAGGAGTGGCAAGAGCCTAAGCTTGGGGATTCCCAATGCACCCCAAGGTAATATTCAAGGACAACCAAGAGCCTAAGCTTGGGGATGCCCTGGATGACATCCCCTCTTTCGTCTTCGTTCATCGGTAACTTTACTTGGAGCTATATTTTTATTCACCACATGATATGTGTTTTGCTTGGAGCGTCATTTTATTTTGTTAGTTTTTGCTTGCTGTTATTTAGAGTAATGTTTTGCATCTTTATTTTCAATAAAAATGTCAAGGATAGCCTTTGCCACGCTTATTTTGCTAGTATACATGTTGCTGTTTGAAAACAGAAAGTTTACCGCTGTTGCAAAAATTCCCTAGAAAAGTCAGAGAATGGTATAACGTTGAATATTTTTGCATATTGACCTATGATAAATTCATTACAGTGTGAATTTTAGTTCATAATTTTTGGAGTTAGGGAAGTATTGATACTCTTGCATTCTTTACAGACTGTACTGTTTTGGCAGATTGCTGTTATGTTTGCATTGTTTGCTTATGTTTGCTTGTTTAATGATTCTATTTGAGGATAGGAGTATTAAATATGCAGAGGAATTTAGTATTCAAGGTTGAATAATAATTTTAGTGATTTGTTACAGTAGAATATGATAAGGTTTTGCATTGGTTTATACTAACCTATCTCACGAGTTCTTGTTGAGTTTGTTGTGAATGAAGCTTTCGATAAAAATGAGAGAAACCATGATATGAGAGGAATTAAGGAGACATAAAAGCTCAAGCTTGGGAATGCCCAAGGCATCCCAAGATAATATTTCAAGAATTCTCAAGCATCTAAGCTTGGGGATGCCCCGGTAGGCATTCCACCTTTCTTCTTCAACAACTATCGGTTAGTATTGGTTGAGCCTAAGTTTTTTGCTTCTTCACTTGAGTTGTGATATCCTTTCATTGTCATTTTATTTTGTTTTGCTTGCTGCTTGAATACAATACCAAGATCTTAAATTCTTAAATGAGAGAGAGTCTTCATATAGTTGCATAATTATTTAGCTACTCATTGATCTTCACTTATATCTTTTCGGAGTAGTTTGTCGTTTGCTCTAGTGCTTCACTTATATCTTTTAGAGCATGGTGGTGGTTATATTTTGTAGAAATTGCTAGTCTCTTATGCTTCACTTATATTACTTTGAGATTCTTAAACAGCATGGTAATTTGAACAAAAACTTCCATAGGAAGTGAATTGGATGCTATGATCAATTTGATACTTGATAATTGTTTTGAGATATGGAGGTAGTGATATTAGAGTCATGCTAGTTGAGGTGATTATGAAAAATACTTGTGTTAAGGGTTGTGATTCCCGTAGCATGCACGTATGGTGAACCGCTTTGTGATGAAGTTGGAGCACAATTTTATTTATTGTTTGTCTTCCTTATGAGTGGCGGTCGGGGACGAGCGATAGTCTTTTCCTACCAATCTATCCCCCTAGGAGCATGCGCGTAGTGCTTTGGTTTTTGATGACTTCTAAATTTTTGCAACAAGTATATGAGTTCTTTTGACTAATGTTGAGTCCGTGGATTATACGCACCTCACCCTTCCACCATTGCTAGCCTCTCTTGTGCCGCACAATTATCGCTGGTACCATACACCCACCATATACCTTCCTCAAAACAGCCACCATACCTACCTATTATGGCATTTCCATAGCCATTCCGAGATATATTGCCATGCAACTTTCCACCGGTCCGTTCATATGACACACATTACTTTTGTCATATTGCATTTTGCATGATCATGTAGTTGACATCGTATTTGTGGCAAGGCCACCTTCATAATCTTCATACATGTCGCTCTTGATTCATTGCATATCCCGGTACACCGCCGGAGGCATTCATATAGAGTCATATATTGTTCTAGCTTTGAGTTGTAAATCCATAAAAGTGTGATGATCTTCATTATTAGAGCATTGTCCTAGTGAGGAAAGGATGATGAAGACTATGATTCCCCCACAAGTCGGGATGAGACTTTGGACTTTACAAAAAGAAAAAGAAGAAGAAGAAGAAAAAAGAGAAAGGCCAAAAAGAAAAAAAGGAAGGCAAAAAAACAGAAAGAAAAAAAAGAAAAAAAATAAAATGAGAGAAAAAGAGAGAAGGGACAATGCTACTATCTCTTTTTCCACACTTGTGCTTCAAAATAGCACCATGATCTTCATGATAGAGAGTCTCATATGTTGTCACTTTCATATACTAGTGGGAATTTTTCATTATAGAACTTGGCTTGTATATTCCAATGATGGGCTTCCTCAAAAGTGCCCTAGGTCTTCGTGAGCAAGCAAGTTGGATGCACACCCACTCAATTTCTTTTGTTGAGCTTTCATATATTTATAGCTCTAGTGCATCCGTTGCATGGCAATCCCTACTCACTCACATTGATATCTATTAATGGGCATCTCCATAGCCCGTTGATACGCCTAGTTGATGTGAGACTATATTCTCCTTTTTGTCTTCTCCACAACCACCATTCTACTCCACATATAGTGCTATGTCCATGGCTCACGCTCATGTATTGCATGAAAGTTGAAAGAGTTTGAGATTATTAAAGTATTAAACGTCATCGGGGTTGTGCATGATTAAATACTTTGTGTGATGAAGATAGAGCAATAGCCAGACTATATGATTTTTTAGGGATAACTTTCTTTGGCCATGTTATTTTGAGAAGACATGATTACTTTGATTAGTATGCTTGAAGTGTTACTATTTATTTTATCAATATGAACTTTTATTTTGAATCATTTGGGTCTGAACATTCATGCCACAATAAAGAGAAATTACATTGAGAATCATGCTAGGTAGAATTCCACATCAAAAATTCTATTTTTACCATTTACCTACTCGAGGACGAGCAGGAATTAAGCTTGGGGGTGCTTGATACGTCTCCAACGTATCTATAATTTTTGATTGTTCCATGCTATTATATTTTCTGTTTTGAATGATTATGGGCTTTATTATACACTTTTATATTACTTTTGGGACTATCCTATTGACCGGAGGCCCAGCCCATATTGCTGTTTTATTGCCTGTTTCAGTATTTCGAAGAAAAGGAATATCAAACGGAGTCCAAACGGAATGAAACTTTCGGCAACGTGATTTTTTTGGAAGAATATCATCCTGGAGACTTGGAGTTCAAGTCAGAAGATACTCGAGGACTCCACGAGATCGGAGGGCACGCCCCCTGTCTCGTGGGCCCCTCGAGCACCTCCTGACCGACTTCTTTCACCTATATAGTCCCACGTACCCTAAAAACATCCAAGGAGAAGATAGATCGGGAGTTCCGCCGCTGCAAGCCTCTGTAGCCACCAAAAACCTCTCGGGAGCCCTTCCCGGCACCCTGCCGGAGGGGGGATCCTTCATCGGTGGCCATCTTCATCATCCCGATGCTATCCATGACGAGGAGGGAGCAGTTCACCCTCAGGGCTGAGGGTATGTACCAGTAGCTCTGTGTTTGATCTCTCTCTCTCCTGTTCTCTCTCGTGTCCCCTCTATGGCACAATCTTGATGTATCCCAAGCTTTGCTATTGTAGTTGGATCTTATGATGTTTCTCCCCCTCTACTCTCTTGTGATGAATTGAGTTTTCCCTTTGAAGTTATCTTATCGGATTGAGTCTTTTATGAGAACACTTGATGTATGTCTTGCCGTGCTTATCTGTGGTGACAATGGGATATCATGTGCCTCTTGTTATATGTTTTGGTGACCAACTTGCGGGTTCCGCCCATGAACCTATGCATAGGGGTTGGCACACGTTCTTGACTCTCCGGTAGAAACTTTGGGGCACTCTTTGAAGTACTTTGTGTTGGTTGGATGAGTCTGAGATTGTGTGATGCATATCGTATAATCATGCCCATGGATACTTGAGGTAACAATGGAGTATCTAGGTGACATTAGGGTTTTGGTTGATTTGTGTCTTAAGGTGTTATTCTAGTACGAACTCTTTAATAGATCGATCCGAAAGAATAACTTTGAGGTGGTTTCGTACCCTACCATAATCTCTACATTTGTTCTACGCTATTAGTGGCTTTGGAGTGACTCTTTGTTGCATGTTGAGGGCTTGTTATATGATCTATCTATGTTATTATTGTTGAGAGAACTTGCACTAGTGAAAGTATGAACCCTAGGCCTTGTTTCCTATCATTGCAATACTGTTTACGCTCACGTTTATCGCTCGTTACCTTGCTGTTTTTATTATTTCAGATTACAATTACCTTTATCTACTATCTATTTTGCACTTGTATCACCATCTCTTCGCCGAACTAGTGCACCTATACAATTTGCCATTGTATTGGGTCTGTTGGGGACACAAGAGACTCTTTGTTATTTGGTTGCAGGGTTGCTTGAGAGGGACCATCTTCATCCTACACCTCATACGGATTGATAAACCTTAGGTCAACCACTTGAGGGAAATTTGCTACTGTCCTACAGACCTGTGCACTTGCAGGCCCAACAACGTCTACAAGAAGAAGGTTGTGTAGTAGACATTAGAGCGCGAAAGGCTGGTGGAGGAATCCGTGGATGTTCTCAAGCAGCGTCTTGAGGACATGAAAGAGCTCATCATCGCTCGCCGCGGAGACTAGTTCCCGCGGCCTGCAGCAACACATCAAGAAAGTAGAGATCAGCGAGCCAGATCCTTGTCTTCCTTCTTCTTTTGCCCTTGTATATTTCGGGCGTAGCCGCATGTGGCTTTTTTAATTATCTTTCTAATTATGTAAGACAATTAATCGTCCTTATATTTCTGTGGAAGATCAATGTTGCGAGGCTGGAATGAAGAAAACTCTTGCTGTGGCGACCCTAGCATTGCTGTTCTTCTAGTAGCTGCTGGGCTTCCTTCAGTTTCCTGGTTTCTTTTGATGTAATAATCGGTTTAGGATGTGGATTGTGTCATCGGTTGTGAAATGTTGGGTTCTAGCGCGGATGTTTGGCCTTTGTTGGCCTCTTGGGATGTTGCGATTTCAATCTGGTACTCCCTCCGTCTCATAATGTAAGACGTTTTTTGACACTATACTAGTGTCAAAAAGCGTCTTATATTATGGACGGAGGGAGTAGCTTTTAGTCCTTCGTGTTAGGCTGGAGTTGTGCTGAAATTCTGGTGAATTGTGGTGGTTTACAGTAATGAAAATCGGAAGGGGCAAGCCCTTCTTTGATAAAAAAAAATCGTCCTTATATATTCATCAGTCTTGCTATAAGTCGCAGTAGATGCTATATAGGTCCGTCGGATCTTACATCAAGATACGCGCTTTCAGATTTTCTTTTTCTCTCTCTTAAATCTCAGTCGAGTGAGACATAGCCACGCCATTAAACAGAGTCTCGGGAGCCATTAATGAAGACCTTGGGAGAGAGGTGGATGGCAGATGGAAGTCAAAGGGCTCCCCTCCCGATAAGCACGCGCAGGGGTCTGATCGCACGCCTCTCGTACTCAAATAGCTACCCTGCACGACGCCTCCTAGCTAATAAAAAATGGGGACGCGTGGCGGCACGTAAATGGTACTAGTAAGTAGAACGCCCATGGTTTTAATAATACTTGTGTTTTCGATTGTAACGTGACAGCACTTGTTACAAAATGACTTTGTTGATTGTTAATGTGTGCGCCTTCGCAAATCAGACTGCAAATTTACCACAACATGTTGGTGCCATGTCATGGCACCAAGACAAATTTCATTATTTTCATGCGTGTTTTGGATTTACAGGAATTAAAAAACTAAGTTTCTCAATGTTTCCAACCCAGCCACGACGCCCAGAATTTTGAATTTCATTCCCATTTCTTGCATGGAACCTAAAAATTTACCCGAGGAAACACATGTGATTTTTCAACCAACTTTGGTGCACTGGAACATGTGCTTATATTTCAAATTTTAATTATGCACACAAAGGTGACACGTTCCCTCCCAGAACCACGAGCCTTGTTGAGAGAAGCTCCGATTTGCAGGAAGCTTATACCAAAATTTGTTCCTATTCGGCCAATTTTTTTTACCACGGCATGGTACTACCATGACATGACACCATGCCAAGTTTCATGATTTTAAAACCAAGTTTCTCAATGTTCTCGACCGAGCCACGATGCCCAGATGTTTGAATCTTATTCTCATTTTTTGCATGGGAGTAGAAATTCACCCGAGGACACAAATGTGATTTTTCAACTAACTTTGGTGCACGGGAGCACGTGCTTGTAGTTCAAATTTGAATTATGCATATTAAATGACAAAAACTCAATTAATGTGTAAATAAGGCCAAACGAAGCTGAAATAATTCCAAAATTCAACAGGGCACTCATGTAGTTCTATGTTGCCTTTGTAAATAAACTCAAGGGGGACAACGTATCGCAATCAAAGGTGACATGTTCCCTCTCAGAACCACGAGCCTTTTTGAGAGAAGCTTCAGTTTGCAAGAAGCTTATACCAAAATCTGTTCCTATTCGGCCTTTTTTAGCACAACATGGTAGTACCATGACATGACATCCATGCCAAGTTTCATGATTTTCAGACGTGTTTTGGATTTACAAGAATTTTAAAACCAAGTTTCTCAATGTTCTCGGCCGAGCCACGATGCCCAGATGTTTTAATTTTATTCTCATTTCTTGCATGGGACCTAGAAATTCACCCGAGGACACAAATGTGATTTTTCAACCAACTTTGGTGCACGAGAGCATGTGCTTGTAGTTCAAATTTGACTTATGCACATTAAATGACCAAAGGTGACACGTTCCCTCTTAGAACCACGAGCTTCCAAATCACCCAATTTTTTTACCACAACATGTTAGTGCCATGACATGGCACCATGCCAAGTTTCATGATTTCCAGCCGAGTTTTGGATTTACATGAATTTAAAATCTAAGTCTCTCGATGTTCTCGGCAGAGTCATGACGCCCAGATGTTTGAATTTCATTCTCATTTCTTCCATGGGACCTAGAAATTCAACCAAGGACACACATGTGATTTTCAACCCACTTTGGTGCACCGGAGCATGTGCATGCAATTCATATTTAGATTATGCACATTAAAAGTCTAGAAACTCAATTAATGTATAAAAAGGCCAAATGAAGCTGAAATAATTCAAAAATTTAACAGGGCACTCATATAGTTCTATGTTGCCTCTATAAATAAAATCAGGGGGAGGCAGCGTATATCGTTTTGCACACAAAGGTGACACGTCCCCTCTCGGAACCACGAGGCTTGTTGAGAGAATCTCCGGTTTTGCAAGAGGCTTATACCAAAACTTGTCCCAATTCATCCAAAAATTATACGTATGAAAACAGGGTTTAGATTATTCAGAACATCTCGCTACATAGACCAATAATGTACTATGATTTGAATTCAACATAAAATGGATACATATATTTGAATTGGAGAGCGTATGGTACATGTAGTTCATAGTGAAATATGATTACTGCTATATGCATGTCTTTTTGTTATCAAGATAATATTTAAATTATTGTATAACTTGACAACAATCGTATTCAAATAAGGAAAATTGATTCAAATTTAGTCCATATGGTAGACGACAATATATATGTTCACATGGTGGAGTAAAATGTTCATATATGATGGAAGATCAAAATGTACGACTACATCAATTTAAACCGCAAGGTCACCTAATGATATATTCGAATTCAACATAACGTGGATTCAAAAATTGAAATTCGAGATCATGGCATCTGTAATCATATAAAAAGGGACATTACTCTTTCTTTGGTGGGAATTGATTTGTTTTTTGTTATTGTTGAGGGAAGTGCGAATCGATTTGGTACTGTGCAGGGTAATCTTGTTCTCCCGATTTTTTTACATTTTTCTTGTAGTTTTTTCAATGGCATCTATAGCAATATAGTAAAAGGGGACATGACTCTCTTGTGTCTTGTATGATTTTATTTTACACGTTAAGTTTGTTCTGCCGAACAAGGAATCCGCACCTTGTTATCCCCAATTTTTCAAGCTCGAGTATCTTTTGTCTCACCTGCTTTGAAACTCCCGCTTCTTCAACCCGCGCCGCGCCTTGTTGTCCCGAAATATGGACGTGCGCGAGAACTCCCTCCTCATCCGAAATCGCTCCTGCAGCCCAGACACGCGAAATCCCCCTTCTACCCCTCAGCCGGAAATGAAGCTCCATGTCATGGTGTCAAAACCGGTGGGGGTATGGTGGTAACTTACCCTACATTTCGGACAAGCGCGTCCCTAAGCTTGGCTCCCCCTCTCCCTTCGCCCCCCATTCGTACACCGAGGCCGCCAAAACCCGCGAAACCCCACACTCCTCCATCGGCCTCCCGACCGCCGCCCAGCCGGAGACTCTTCCCCGACTATGTTGTCCACCGCAACAGCTCGCCGTCCCTCATCCACCGCACCGGATGAGGATCCGTTGTCGATCTTGTCGTCCCGCTGGATCAGCCACCCCATCCTCCACCTCCAAGGAGCTGCCCCGACGTTTGCCTCATCTATCGCGCCACCTCAATCCCCACAGCGCTGTCTTGACCTGCCCCACCGGAATCGCAGCACCCTCACCAATTCCTCCGATGAAGCCGAGGCCAACTCGGCGCCACCAAGGAGGTTCTGCACTCACCGCTGCATTTTATCTTTTATTCGATCTCACGGGGTTGTCGGTGCTCGATATCGAGCAGACATGGCGTCTCCATCGACGGCGCTGTTGCCGGCCACATCATCCACGGCGTCTCTCCCCCATGTCGTTGCTTCCTCGGCGGCGACTTCCACAACAGCACTAGCTGCAGCTGCTCCGGCTCTCGCTCGCGCTGCCTCTCTATTCTTGCTATCGGTCACGCTGCTGCACTGCTCCTGCTTTTGTTCGTGCTGCTGCTTTGCTCTTGCTCTCGCTTGCGCTACTGCTGCTGCTGCACGACCTCCGGCAACTACAGGAGTTGCTGCTTTAGCACTTGCTCGCGGTGCTACTGCACGACTTGCTCTCTGCTAGTGCGTTCCCTTCTCGAGCGTCTGCTGATTTAGATCACTACTTCTCTGCTACTAGTGCTCGAATGCCCTAAACATCTATTGCAATGCTCTATTACTAGTTCAATCAGTTTCGACAGTAAAATTCAGTTTCGACCGTGAAGTTCATTTTGTTCAGTTAAGTTCAGAGTGAACAGTACTTACATCATCTGTCAGAGCGGCCGTGGCGCGGCTGATGCATTTTCCATCTAGCACTTTTTGGTGATGTATTTTACATCATCTATTGTAGATGATATTAGGGTCCCACTTCAGATTAAAGTTGTATGTCTTGTCATGCTTCAGCCTCATCGCCGTACACCTTAGCGGAGATGCTCCAACGACGGAACCGTCCATCACAGCGGAGCAGTACCCTCGGCGCCGTTTCCAGAGGCCTCAGATCTTCTTCCCCGCCTTCGACAGTCACACCAGCATCATCACCATCCTCCACGTCCAACCCAATGATGCTGAGGTCCACAAGGCTATGCCAAAGAGGTTGTAAACTTGTCGCATCACTTTGTTTCTCCATTCCTCTGTTCTTCCAATTCATGTGAGCCAAACACCCAGGTTGACTGAAATCCTATGTTTCCAAATGCTCTGTTTTGCACGTGCATTCCTATCCTATTCCTGTGTTTTTCCTGTCCCTGCGTTTATAGAATCCTCCAATTCTAAGGAGCCCTTATAGATTTACTTCATTTTCAGATTGGCGTCAAAGAAAACTCTGTGTGTTATGTCCTGCTCCTACCGTGCCGTCATCCACCCCACCTGAGGTGCTCCATCGACAGAAGCATTCACTGCAGCAGAGATGCCCCCTACAGACTTTCTTTCGCCACCTCAGATCATCTTCCCCGTTGCCGGCAGCCACGCCAACTGCATTACCATCATCAACTCAGCCGATGAACCTGAGGACTACACAGTTTCGGAAGAGAGGCCGCAGTCTTTCGTGTTTGCTTATGTTATACATTGGTTATTATTACCTGCTACTTTATTGTTCAATCTTGAGTTTTGAATTGCCCATGGGTCTCATATCGAGCCATCAACGAATAGTATCTGTCTACTATCTGGTTCATCTAGGGTCTTCTATGTGGTTCATGTTGGGTGGGCAACAAACAATAGATGATCCATTGTCTATCTTTTTAAACTGAAGCTATAATCTACATTCTATCATTAGTTTTGGATCCATCCACTTGTTTGCTACCATCAGTCTTGATTTTTTCATGCACCCCTTAGGCCTTACAAAATCTAACTATTTTTTTATTATGCATGTCAGATATTGTACACAATCGTACTGAACATGTAGAGAAAAAGAGAAGACCGTTGCGTGCAAATATAATGTCATGCAGACGCTGCTCCATGGTGGGCGAAGTGCCCCCCCTCTCCTACATTTCCAGATTGTATTCCAGAGGAAGATAACTATTCAGATGGAGATTCAGAAGGAGCCGACCATGCCTGTTTACCACCTGAGGTGTTTGGTCTAACCTGGCATGCTGATGTTGGTCATATCATGCATATGGCGCCTTGCATTGCTTACATTATGCATCTTATATGTCATCAGCTTAGTTTAGATTTGCTTTATGTGAATGCCACCTGTTTGGTTTCTATATCATACTCCCACCATTCCTAAATATTTATCTTTTTAGAGATTTCAACAAGTGACTACATACGGAACAAAATGAGTGAATCTACACTCTAAAATATGTCTATATACATCCTTATGTGGTAGTCCATTTGAAATCTCTAAAAAGACAAATATTTAGGAACTAAGGGAGTATATGGGAATTATGCAATGCCATCTTCTTTAGCCAGGCATCATATACGTGAATCATGCAATGCCATCTTCTTTAGCCAGGCATCATATACGTGAATCATGCAATGCCATCCTGTTTAGCCAGTCATCGTATATATGAATTGTATCATGCCATATTTTTTTCCATAATGTATTCCATTTATCAACAATGTTTATACATTCATCTACTCTTCCTGTGCATCAGCTATTTGAGTCGGTCATGGGAAAATCTGGAGTGAAAACAAGGTCTTCTGAGCAGTCAGTGCTACCTGTCGATGCAGATTTCTTGCTGGTTACAGATAGCTCCTCAGAGGAGGATTCAGAGAGAGATGACTAGTCGTATCCCCCCCCCCGAGGTGCATGCTCTAACTTGGCTGGGTTATATTTCTCATATCATGCATATGGTGTCTTGCATTGCCATGCTATCTGCTTAGATTAGACATGCTTTGTGTGAATGCCTCCTATTTGCTTTATATATCAGATATGTGAATTATGCAATGCCATGTTTTTCAGCCAGTTATCATATATGTGAATTATGCACCGCCATGGAGCCAGGCATCATATATGTGAATTATCTCATGCCATCTTTTTTTTTCATTACGTATTCCATTTGTCGACAATCTGTGTATATTGAACTACTCTTCATGTGTATCAGCCATTTGAGCCGGTTATGGAAAAATCTGGAGTGAAAACAAGGTCTTCAGAGCAGGCAATGGTACCTGTTGAAGCATATATCTCGATGGTTACAGGGAGCTCCTCAGAGGAGGATTCAGAGACAGATGACCAGTCCTATATCCCACCTGAGGTGTATGCTCTAAGTTGCAATGTTTATATTTCTCATATGATGCATATGGTGTCTTGCATTGCTTAGTTTAGACATCATATGCACAATATTGAATTCTATCTGCTTAGTTTAGAGATCATACATGCGAGTGCCAGCTGCTTAGTATATGAATCAATTATGTCAATTATATCATGCCATCCTGTATACTTAGACAACATGTATGTGAATTATTTCATCCCAACCTATTTTAGAAAGACATCATATAGTTTTGTCATGTCATCCTGTTTAGGTACTCATCATATGTTGAATTATGCCATTATATCCTGTTAAGTTATCCATCATATATCTGAAACTGTGTCATGCTATCCTGTTTAGTTAGGCATCATATATGTGAAATTGTGTCATGCTGTCCTGTTTGGTTAGACAACATATATGTGAATTACCACATCTGTCTATCATACAATGTCTGTACGTTCAATTTCTTTTCTTGTTTATCAGCCATTTGAATTGGAGGGGGTGATGGCAGTATCTAAGGGAGCAAAAACCCGTTCTTCACAAAAGACAGTGCTACCCGTCGATGCAGATAGAACCATGGTTGTACTGGCCCACAAACTAGCCCCACCACACATAATCGAGACTCTTCCAGATTGCACACTTACACCGTTGGGCAGAGAACCAGCTACAACCCATCTAACCGCAACCCCAGCGGATAGTAACCCACTTATAGTTGACAAAGCACCATGTCCACCACAGAGTACCCCCACACGAGCAGTTTGTAAAGCTACTGCAGTGCCCAAAGCACGAAGACCACCACAGCTAACCCAAACTCCACGTTTAAAGCAGAAGAGCAACTATTCTCAGGTCAGATTCCGTAGCTATGGTCCATACTCCTTTGCTGTTGCATCACTGTATTTACTCATACCAACTACTTTCGAATTTGAAGGATCCAATTGAAACTCCAATGGCGCAACAGGTATGTTTTAAACCTATTTCTTTAACTGGATTGCTGTTCTAACTTCTTGCTCTATGTTGATTTCAGTTTAAGTTGTATAAACAGTTATGTTCTCATGTGATGCACATTACAAGTGCTGCCAATGCTGTGTAGTTTCTCACACTTATATTCTGTCTATGCTGCTGTGTCTTAAAAATATATGAGTTGAACTGTGTCTCTATCTTGATTAGGGAACATAAACTAGAATGATATGGACAATACAGTGACCATAGTACATAGATATATGTTTGTTTCATGCTGTTATCCTGTCCACCTTACTACTGAACCGGTTTACCAAAATGAGTTTCGTATACTACAAGCTAAACCTGTGATGTGTCTGCTTGTTTCTCTTGTAGTATGCAAACAGAATATTGGAGAAGAGCACCCCACTATGCAATGGTAGAGAAAGTAATGCAGATAAGGTTCAAGATAGTGAGACAACCCTGTTGGTCTCCAAGAAAGGTGATAAAAATGATCTTGTAGACAGTGAGAAAACCCCACAGTCCTGCGTTGATGTAGTGTTCGAGTTACTGGCCAGTACCGCTGGCACAAGCTCTTCGAACTCGCTGCCTGAATCACTTCGGCTTCTTCAGTCTCAGCTACAAGCTGAAAGGCATCAGTCAGCTGTGCTGCGGCAAGAAGCCGAAGGACTGAGGAAGTCCCTGCAGAATTCAGATGCGTACTTTCTTGTGCAACAGCAAGCGCTGGAGGATTTAAGCGCCAAACAAGAGAAAGTTAATAAGCTTGCTAAGCATCTTGCCAGCATTATGGGTACCCAGGATATTGTTTCTTGAACTCTTCTGAAGTGGTTTCAGTTCTGGACTTGTTTTGCTGCGGCGTTTATATGCTGCTTTGTTCCCTATATTTGCACTGGTGGCGAACTTTGATGCCCAGTGGATGTAATATGTGTAATAGCCGTGATAGCCTAGCATAAGTTGCTTGCTTATTTATTTCCTTGTTGTCTTGTTTATTTGTTTGCTTGTAGTCAGTGCAGTTCTTTTTCCGCGGTTTGCTAGTGGCCGCAATAACCTATTTTTTAAAACTAGGCCACAATAACCATGGGCTAATATTTACTGTAGTGACACTGGGCCACCTATGGACCGTAGAAACAGTGGGCCTTCTACGGGCTGTAGAAATAGTAGGCCTTCTACGAGCCGTAGAAACATTGGGCCTTCTATGGGCCGTAGAAACAATGGGCCTTCTACGGGACATATCATCAATGGGCCTTATACGGGCCGTATGATCGATTGGCCAAACATGGGCCAATAACAGGCCGCATTATGGCCGTAAACGAGCTAGAGTTGGAATCGTCCATTCATGGGCCAACCATAACGGGCCATCGTTAATAGGCTGTATTTGATGACGCTATGAAAATGGCCCAATGTATCAACGGACCACAAACGAGCCGACTGTAACCACGGGCTGAATTTGTCCCACAAGCAGAAAATGATAGTAACGGGCCATAAGTAAACGAATGCTCGAAATGAGCCCAAGAATAAATGGGCTTTGAGAAGGCCGAAAGATAACATGGGTTGGAAACGGCCCAACAGAATAACGGGCCCTTAATGGGTATAAAGTGATAAACTGTTCATTACGGGCCAGTTTCACCACGGGCCGTTAATGGGTCTAAAGTGATACACTGTTCATTGCGGGCCAGTTTCACCACGGGCCGTTAATAGGCCAAGAGTTACATAGGGCCTCATATGGGACGAAAGACACCATGGGCCATACATGGGCCAGAAGTGAAAACGGGTTGGAATCATATTGGATGGCCCAGATGACGCTACTGGCCCTAATTCGGATAGGGCGTAACGGGCCTTGGGTTAGCGGGCTGTAAATGGGCTATATGCGAACAGCCGTTAACAGGCTTTCCATGGGCCGGCCCGCCACCTTTTGACCAAGTCAAACGGGCCGGCCTTTTCACAGGAATGGGCCTCTGTTGGGCCGTGCCACGTGTCGACGTATCATAGGCGCCTTATGTCCAATGAGTGGATGACATCTGTCCCAACAACGAGCCGACACGTGTTTCCTCCAGCCAATGATGATTTTACACGTGGAAAATCCCCATTGGTCGGGGCTGTTAACGGGTTATCGGATCCAAAACCCGACCCGATAGCTTAACGGCGTTCCGTTACGGTGGATGCCACGTGTCGGTCACCCTTGACGAAAGCACTTCTATGACGCGCGATTTATTGTCATGGAAATGGACACTTCCGTGATGATAATTTTGGTAATGTCATGGAACACTTCTACGACAGCACATGTATGACTATCTTGATTCTGTCATAAATTTGTCATGGATGTACATGCATGACAAAAAATGCGACCTACTGTGACAAACACGTATCATCACAGAAGTGTATTTTTTTTGTAGTGATTCAATTCCCTTTGTCCATCGGTATGTTACTTGCTCGAGATTCGATCGTCGGTATCCCAATAACTAGTTCAATCTCATTACTGGCAAGTCTCTTTACTCGTTCCATAACACATCATCTTGTGGCTAACTCCTTAGTCACACTGAGCTCATTATGATGATGTCTTACTGAGTGGGCCCAGAGATACCTCTCCATCTCACAGAGTGACAAATTCGAGTCTCGATTCATGTCAACTCAACAGATACTTTCGGTGATACCCATAGTGCACCTTTATAGCCACCCAGTTACGTTGTGATGTTTGGCACACCCAAAGCATTCCTACGGTATCCGGGAGTTGCACAATCTCATGGTCTAAGGAAATGATACTTGACATTAGAAAAGCTCTAGCGAACGAACTACACAATCTTGTGCTATGCTTAAGATTGGGTCTTGTCAATCACATCATTCTCCTAATGATGTGATTCCGTTATCGACGACATCCAATGTCCATGGTTAGGAAACCATAACCATCTATTGATCAATGAGCTAGTCAACTAGAGGCTCACTAGGGACATGTTGTGGTCTACGTATTCACACATGTATTACGGTCTCTGGTTAATACAATTATAGCATGAACAATAGACAATTATCATGAACAAGGAATTATAATAATAACCATTTTATTATTGCCGTCAATAATCTAGTTACATTGTGATGAATCGAGCACCCATAGTTCACATCGCCATGTGACCAACACCCAAAGAGTTTACTAGAGTCAATAATCTACTTCACATCACCATGTGATTAAGACTCAATGAGTTCTGGGGTTTGATCATGTTATGCTTGTGAGAGAGGTTTTAGTCAACAGGTCTGCAACATTCAGATCCATATGTATTTCACAAATCTCTATGTTATATCTGAAGGAAATATGCCCTAGAGGCAATAATAAAGTTCTTATTTATTTCCTTACATCATGATAAATGTTTATTATTCATGCTAGAATTGTATTAACCGGAAACATAATACATGTGTGAATACATAGACAAACTGAGTTTCACTAGTATGCCTCTACTTGACTAGCTCGTTTATCAAAGATGGTTATGTTTCCTAGCCATGGACAAAAGAGTTGTCATTTGATTAACGGGATCACATCATTAAGAGAATGATGTGATTGACATGACCCATTCCGTTAGCTTAGCACTTGATCATTTAGTATGTTGCTATTGCTTTCTTCATAACTTATATATGTTCCTACAACTATGAGATTATGAAACTCCCGTTTACTGGAGGAACACTTTGTGTGCTACCAAACGTCACAATGTAACTGGGTGATTATAAAGGATCTCTACAGGTGTCTCCAAAGGTACATGTTGAGTTGCCGTATTTTGAGATTAGGTTTTATCACTCCGATTGTCGAAGAGGTATCTCTAGGCCCTCTCGGTAATGCACATCACTATAATCCTTGCAAGCAATGTAGCTAATGAGTTAGTTACAGAATGATGCATTATGTAACGAGTAAATAGACTTGCCGGTAACGAGTTTGAACTAGGTATTGGGATACCGACGATCGAATCTCGGGCAAGTAACATACCAATGACAAATGGAACAACGCATGTTGTTATGCGGTTTGACCGATAACGATCTTCATAGAATATGTAGGAGCCAATATGAGCATCCAGGTTCCGCTATTGGTTATTGACCGGAAACTTGTCTCGGTCATGTCTAGATAGTTCTCGAAGCCGTAGGGTCCGCACGGTTAAAGTTTCGTTGACAGATTTATTATGAGTTTATAAGTTTTGATGTATCGAAGGTTGTTCGGAGTCTCGGATGTGATCACGGACATGAGAAGGAGTCTCAAAATGGTCGAGACATGAAGATTGGTATATTGGACGACTATATTCGGACAGCGGAATAAGTTTCGGAGGTTATCGGATATATACCGGAGTATCGGGGGGTTACCGGAACCCCCCGGGGGGTTAATGGGCCACTTGGGCCCAAAGTGGAGAAGAGGAGGGGCGGCCAGGGCAGGCCGCGCGCCTTCTACCCCTCTAGTCCGAATTGGACAAGGAGGGGGGGCCCTTTCCTTCCTCCCCTCTCTCCCTTCCTTCCCCCTCTCCTACTTGGACAAGGAAAGGAGGGAGTCCTACTCCCGATGGGAGTAGGAATCCCCTTGGCGCGCCCTCCTCCTGGCCAGCTGCCCCCTCCCCCTTGAACCTTTATATACGGGGGCAGGGGGGCACCTCTAGACAAAACAATTGATCCTTGGATCTCTTAGCCGTGTGCGGTGCCCCCCTCCACCATAGTCCTCCTGATAGTATTGTAGCGGTGCTTAGGCGAAGCCCTGTGACGGTAGAACATTAAGGTCGTCACCACGCTGTCGTGCTGACGGAACTCTCCCTCGACACTCGACTGGATCGGAGTTCGAGGGACGTCATCGAGCTGAACGTGTGCTAGAACTTGGAGGTGACGTAGTTTCGGTGCTTGATCGGTCGGGCCGTGAAGACGTACGACTACATCATCAGCGTTGTTCTAACGCTTCCGCTTTCGGTCTACGAGGGTACATGGACAACACTCTCCCCTCTCGTTGCTATGCATCACCATGATCTTGCGTGTGCGTAGGAATTTTTTTGAAATTACTATGTTTCCCAACAGTAGTATCAGAGCCTATGTTTTATGCATTGATGTTATATGCACGAGTAGAACACAAGTGAGTTGTGCGCGATACAAGTCATACTGCTTACCAGCATGTCATACTTTGGTTCGGAAGTATTGTTGGATGAAGCGGCTCGAACCGACATTACGCGTACGCTTATGCGAGACTGGTTCTACCGACGTGCTTTGCTCACAGGTGGCTGGCGGGTGTCATTTTCTCCAACTTTAGTTGAACCGAGTGTGGCTACGCCCGGTCCTTGAGAAGGTTAAAACAACACTAACTTGACGAACTATCGTTGTGGTTTTGATGTGTAGGTAAGAACGGTTCTTGCTCAGCCCGTAGCAGCCATGTAAAATATGCAACAACAAAGTAGAGGACGTCTAACTTGTTTTTGTAGGGCATGTTGTGATGTGATATGGTCAAGACGTGATGCTATATTTTATTGTATGAGATGATCATGTTTTGTAACCGAGTTATTGGCAACTGGCAGGAGCCATATGGTTGTCGCTTTATTGTATGAAATGCAAGCGCCCTATAATTGCTTTACTTTATCACTAAGCGGTAGCGATAGTCGTAGAAGCAATAGACGGCAAAACGACAACGATGCTACAATGAAGATCAAGGTGTCGCGCCGGTGACGATGGTGATCACGATGGTGCTTCGGAGATGGAGATCACAAGCACAAGATGATGATGGCCATATCATATCACATATATTGATTGCATGTGATGTTTATCCTTTATGCATCTTATCTTGCTTTGATTGACGGTAGCATTTTAAGATGATCTCTCACTAATTATCAAGAAGTGTTCTCCCTGAGTATGCACCGTTGCGAAAGTTCTTCGTGCTAAGACACCACGTGATGATCGGGTGTGATAGGCTCTACTTTCAAATACAACGGGTGCAAAACAGTTGCACACGCAGAATACTCAGGTTAAACTTGACGAGCCTAGCATATACAGATATGGCCCCGGAACGCGGAGATCGAAAGGTCGAACGTGAATCATATAGTCGATATGATCAACATAGTGATGTTCACCATTGAAAACTACTCTATCTCACGTGATGATCAGACATGGTTTAGTTGATTTGGATCACGTGATCACTTAGATGACTAGAGAGATGTCTGTCTAAGTGGGAGTTCTTTAGTAATATGATTAATTGAACTTAAATTTATCATGAACTTAGTACCTGATAGTATTTTTGCATGTCTATGTTTGTTGTAGATAGATGGCTCGTGCTATTGTTCTGTTGAATTTTAATGCGTTCCTTGAGAAAGCAAAGTTGAAAGATGATGGTAGCAATTACACGGACTGGGTCCGTAACTTGAGGATTATCCTCATTGCTGCATAGAAGAATTACGTCCTGGAAGCACCGCTGGGTGCCAGGCCTGCTACAGATGCAACTGATGACGTTAAGAACGTCTGGTAGAGCAAAGCTGATGACTACTCGATATTTCAGTGTGCCATGCTTTACGGCTTAGAACCGGGAGTTCAACGATGTTTTGAACGTCATGGAGCATATGAGATGTCCAGGAGTTGAAGTTAATATTTCAAGCAAATGCCCGGATTGAGAGATATGAAGTCTCCAATAAGATCTATAGCTGCAAATTGGAGGAGAATAGTTATGTCAGTGAACACATACTCAAAATGTCTGGGTATAATAATCACTTGATTCAACTGGGAGTTAATCTTCCTGATGATAGCGTCATTGACAGAATTCTTCAATCACTGCCACCAAGCTACAAGAGCTTCATGATGAACTATAATATGCAAGGGATGGAGAAGACTATTCCCGAGCTCTTCGCTATGCTAAAGGCTGCGGAGGTAGAAATCAAGAAGGAGCATCAAGTGTTGATGGTCAATAAGACCACTAGTTTCAAGAAAAAGGGTAAAGGGAAGAAGAAGGGGAACTTCAAGAAGAACAACAAACAAGTTGCTACTCAAGAGAAGAAACCCAAGTCTGGACCTAAGCCTGAGACTGAGTGCTTCTACTGCAAGCAGACTAGTCACTGGAAGCGGAACTACCCCAAGTATTTGGTGGATAAGAAGGATGGGAAGGTGAACAAAGGTATATGTGATATACATGTTATTGATGTGTACCTTACTAATGCTTGCAGTAGCACCTGGGTATTTGATACTGGTTCTGTTGCTAATATTTGCAACTCGAAACAGGGACTACGGATTAAGCGAAGATTGGCTAAGGACGAGGTGACGATGCGCGTGGGAAATGGTTCCAAAGTCGATGTGATCGCGGTCGGCACACTACCTCTACATCTACCTTCGGGATTAGTTTTAGACCCGAATAATTGTTATTTGGTGCCAGTGTTGAGCATGAACATTATATCTGGATCTTGTTTGATGCGAGACGGTTATTCATTTAAATCAGAGAATAATGGTTGTTCTATTTATACGAGTAATATCTTTTATGGTCATGCACCCTTGAAGAGTGGTCTATTTTTATTAAATCTCGATAGTAGTGATACACATATTCATAATTTTGAAGCCAAAAGATGCAGAGTTGATAATGATAGTGCAACTTATTTGTGGCACTGCCGTTTGGGTCATATTGGTGTAAAGCGCATGAAGAAACTCCATACTGATGGACTTCTGGAATCACTTGATTATGAATCACTTGGTACTTGCGAACCATGCCTCTTGGGCAAGATGACTAAAACGCCGTTCTCCGGAACTATGGAGCGAGCAACTGATTTATAGGAAATCATACATACCGATGTGTGTGGTCCAATGAATATTGAGGCTTGTAGCGGGTATCGTTATTTTCTCACCTTCACGGATGATTTGAGCAGATATGGGTATATCTACTTAATGAAACACAAGTCTGAAACATTTGAAAAGTTCAAAGAATTTCAGAGTGAAGTGGAAAATCATCATAACAAGAAAATAAAATTTCTACGATCTGATCGTGGAGGAGAATATTTGAGTTACGAGTTTGGTTTACATTTGAAACAATGCAGAATAGTTTCACAACTCACGCCACCCGGAACACCACATCGTAATGGTGTGTCCGAACGTCGTAATCGTACTTTACTAGATATGGTGCGATCTATGATGTCTCTTACTGATTTACCGCTGTCCTTTTGGGGTTATGCTTTAGAGACGGCCGCATTCACGTTAAATAGGGCACCATCAAAATCCGTCGAGACAACGCCTTATGAACTGTGATTTGGCAAGAAATGAAAGTTGTCGTTTCTTAAAGTTTGGGGCTGCGATGCTTATGTGAAGAAACTTCAACCAGATAAGCTCGAACCTAAATAGGAGAAATGTGTCTTCATAGGATACCCAAAAGAGACTATTGGGTACACCTTCTATCACAGATCTGAAGGCAAGACTTTTGTTGCTAACTTAGGATACTTTCTAGAGAAGGAGTTTCTCTCGAAAGAAGTGAGTGGGAGGAAAGTAGAACTTGATGAGATAACTGTACCTGCTCCCTTATTGGAAAATAGTTCATCACAGAAATTGGTTCCTATGACAACTACACCAATTAGTGAGGAAGCTAATGATATTGATCATGAAACTTGAGATCAAGTTACTACCGAACCTCGTAGGTCAACCAGAGTAAGATCCGCACCAGAGTGGTACGGTAATCCTATTCTGGAAGTCATGTTACTTGACCATGACGAACCTACGAACTATGAGGAAGCGATGATGAGCCCAGATTCCGCAAAATGGCTTGAGGCCATGAAATCTGAGATGTCATCCATGTATGAGAACAAAGTATGGACTTTGGTTGACTCGCCTGATGATCGGCAAGCCATCGAGAATAAATGGATTTTCAAGAAGAAGACTGACGCTGATGGTAATGTAACTGTCTACAAAGCTCGACTTGTTGCAAAAGGTTTTCAACAAGTTCAAGGGGTTGACTACGATGAGACTTTCTCACCCGTAGCAATGCTTAAGTCTGTCCGAATCCTGTTAGTGATTGCCGCATTTTATGATTATGAAATATGGCAAATGGATGTCAAAACTGCATTCCTGAATGGATTTCTGGAAGAAGAGTTTTGTATGATGCTACCAGAAGGTTTTGTCGATCCAAAAGGTGCTAACAAAGTGTGCAAGCTCCAGCGATCCATTTATGGACTGGTTCAAGCCTCTCGGAGTTGGAATAAACACTTTGATTGTGTGATCAGAGCATATGGTTTTATACAGACTTTTGGAGAAGCCTGTATTTACAAGAAAGTGAGTGGGAGCTCTGTAGCATTTCTGATATTATATGTAGACGTCATATTGTTAATTGGAAATGATATAGAATTTCTGGATAGCATAAAGGGATACTTGAATAAAAGTTTTTTGATGAAAGACCTCGGTGAAGCTGCTTACATATTGGGCATCAAGATCTATAGAGATAGATCAAGACGCTTAATTGGACTTTCCCAAAGCACATACCTTGATAAAGTTTTGAAAAAGTTCAAAATGGATCAGGCAAAGAAAGGGTTCTTGCCTGTATTACAAGGTGTGAAGTTGAGTCAGACTCAATGCCCGACCACAGCAGAAGATAGAGAAAAAAATGAAAGATGGTCCCTATGCTTCAGCCATAAGCTCTATCATGTATGCAATGCTATGTACCAGACCTGATGTATGCTTAGCAATAAGTTTAGCAGGGAGGTACCAAAGTAATCCAGGAGTGGATCACTGGACAGCGATCAAGAACATCCTGAAATACCTGAAAAGGACTAAGGATATGTTTCTGGTTTATGGAGGTGACAAAGAGCTAGTCATAAATGGTTACGTCGATGCAAGCTTTGACACTGATCCGGACGATTCTAAATCGCAAATCGGATACATGTTTATATTGAATGGTGGAGCTGTCAGTTGGTGCAGTTCTAAACAAAGCGTCGTGGCAGGATCTACATGCGAAGCGGAGTACACAGCTGCTTTAGAAGCAGCAAATGAAGGAGTTCATTTCCGATCTAGGTGGCATACCTAGTGCATCGGGACCAATAAAGATCTTCTGTGACAATACTGGTGCAATTGCCTTGGCAAAGGAATCCAGATTTCACAAGAGGACCAAGCACATCAAGAGACGCTTCAATTCCATCCGGGACCAAGTCCAGGTGGGAGACATAGAGATTTGCAAGATACATACGGATCTGAATGTTGTAGACCCGTTGACTAAGCCTCTTCCACGAGCAAAACATGATCAGCACCGAGGCTCCATGGGTGTTAGGATCATTACTGTGCAATTTAGATTATTGACTCTAGTGCAAGTGGGAGACTGAAGGAAATATTCCCTAGAGGCAATAATAAAGTTATTATTTATTTCCTTACATCATGATAAATGTTTATTATTCATGCTAGAATTGTATTAACCGGAAACATAATACATGTGTGAATACATAGACAAACTGAGTGTCACTAGTATGCCTCTACTTGACTAGCTCGTTTATCAAAGATGGTTATGTTTCCTAGCCATGGACAAAAGAGTTGTCATTTGATTAACGGGATCACATCATTAAGAGAATGATGTGATTGACATGACCCATTCCGTTAGCTGAGCACTTGATCGTTTAGTATGTTGCTATTGCTTTCTTCATGACTTATATATGTTCCTACAACTATGAGATTATGCAACTCCCGTTTACCGGAGGAACACTTTGTGTGCTACCAAACGTCACAACATAACTGGATGATTATAAAGGAGCTCTACAGGTGTCTCCAAAGGTACATGTTGAGTTGGCATATTTCGAGATTAGGTTTTGTCACTCCGATTGTCGGAGAGGTATCTCTGGGCCCTCTCGGTAATGCACATCACTATAAGCCTTGCAAGCAATGTAGCTAATGAGTTAGTTACGAAATGATGCATTACGTAACAAGTAAAGAGACTTTCCGGTAACGAGATTGAACTAGGTATTGGGATACCGACGATTGAATCTCGGGCAAGTAACATACCGATGACAAAGGGAACAACATATGTTGTTATGTGGTTTGACCGATAAAGATCTTCGTAGAATATGTAGGAGCCATAATGAGCATCCAGGTTCCGCTATTCGTTATTGACCGGAAACTTGTCTCGGTCATGTCTACATAGTTCTCGAAGCCGTAGGGTCCGCACGCTTAAAGTGTCGTTGACAATTTTATTATGGGTTTATAAGTTTTGATGTCCCGAAGGTTGTTCGAAGTCCCAGATGTGATCATGGACATGACGAGGAGTCTCGAAATGGTCGAGACATGAAGATTGGTATATTGGATGACTATATTTGGACACTGTAATAAGTTTCGGAGGTTATCGGATATATACCGGAGTACCGGGGGGTGACCGGAACCCCTCGGGGTGTTAATGGGCCACTTGGGCCCAAAATGGAGAAGAGGAGGGCGGCCAGGGTAGGCCGCGCGCCCCTCCCCCTCTAGTCCGAATTGGACAAGGAGGGGGGGCCCTTTCCTTCCTCCCCTCTCTCCCTTCCCACTCTCCTACTTGGACAAGGAAAGGAGGGAGTCCTACTCCCGGTGGGAGTAGGACTCCCCTTGGCGCGCCTTCCTCCTGGCCGGTCGGCCCCTCCCCCTTGAACCTTTATATACGAAGGCAGGGAGGCACCTCTAGACACAACAATTGATCCTTGGATCTCTTAGCCATGTGCGGTGCCCCCCTCCACCATAGTCGTCCTCGATAATATTGTAGCGGTGCTTAGGCGAAGCTCTGCGACGGTAGAACATCAAGATCCTCACCATGCCGTTGTGCTGACAGAACTCTCCCTCGACACTCGGCTGGATCGGCGTTCGAGGGACGTCATCAAGCTGAATGTGTGCTAGAACTCGGAGGTGCCATAGTTTCGGTGCTTGATCGGTCGGGCCATGAAGATGTATGACTACATAAACCGCATTGTTCTAACGCTTCCGCTTTTGGTCTACGAGGGTACGTGGAGAACACTCTCCTCTCTCGTTGCTATGCATCACCATGATCTTGCGTGTGCGTAGGATTTTTTTTGAAATTACTACGTTTCCCAACAATATCGTAGATGCTGCTTCCACGCTCCACTTGGAGCTATCCCAAATGGTTGCTCCACTATACGTATCCGGTTTGCTACTCAGAGTCATCCGGATAGGTGTTAAAGCTTGCATTGATGTAACCCTATACGCCGAACTCTTTATCACCTCCAAAACCGAGAAACATTTCCTTATTCCTCTAAGGACAATTTTGACCGCTGTCTAATGATCCATTCCTAGATCACTTTTGTACCCCTTTGCCAGGCTTGTGGCATGGCACATATCAGGTGCAGTACACATCATGGCATATCAAATAGAGCCTACGGCTAAGGCATAGGGGATGACCCTCATCCTTTCTCTTTCTTCTGCTGTGGTCGAGCTGTAAGTCTTAACTTCACACCTTACAACTCAGGCAAGAACTCCTTTGACTGATCCATTTTGAACTCCTTCAAAATCACGTCATGGTATGTTCTTTGTGAAAGTCTTATCAGGCGTCTTGATCTATCTTTATAGATCTTGATACCCAATATGTAAGCAATTTTACACAGGTCTTCCTTTGAAAAACTTCATTCAAACAACCCTTTATGCTTTCTAGAAATATACATCATTTCCAATCAACAATATGTCATCCACATATACTTATCAAAAATGTTGTAGTGCTCCCACTCACTTTCTTGCAAATACAAGTTTCTTGCAAACTTTGTATAAACCCAAAAACTTTGATCACCTCATCAAAGCGTATGTTCCAACTCCGAGATGCTTCCTCCAGTCCATAGAAGGACCGCTGGAGTTTGCATACCTTTTAGCATCCCTAGGATTAACAAAACCTTCTGGTTGTATCACATACAGCCTTTCCTCACGGAAACCGTCAAGGAAACTTTGTTTTGACATCCATCTGCCAGATTTCGTAAATGAAAATGCAGCAACTGCTAACTTAATTCTAACAAACTTTAGCATCACTATGATTGAGAAAGTCTCATCACAGTCAACTCCTTGAACTTGTCGTAAACTTCTTCGAGACAAGTCGAGCTTCATAAATGGTGACATTACCATCAGCGTCTATCTTCTTCTTAAAGATCCATTTATTCTTAATGGATTGCCGATCATCGGGCAAGTCCACCAAAGTCCATACTTTGTTCTCATACATGGATCCTATCTCAGACTTCATGGCTCCTAGCCATTTGTTGGAATCCGGGCCCACCATCGCTTCTCCATAGCTCGTAGGTTCATCATTGTCCAAAAACATGACCTTTAAGACAAGGTTACCACTCAGAAGTTGTACTCACCCTTGTCGACCTACGAGATTCGATAGTAACTTGATATGAAGCTTCATGATCATCATCATTAGCTTTCTCTTCAACTGACGTAGGTGCCACAGAAACATCTTTCCGGGCCACGCTACTATGTGGTTGAAGTAAAGGTTCAACAAACTCATCAAGTTATATCTTCCTCCCACTCAATTCTTTCGAAAGAAACTCTTTCTTGAGAAAGGACCTGTTGAAAGCGATAAACACTTTGCCCTCAGATCTGAGATAGAAGGTGTACCCAATCGTATTCTTTGGGTATTCTATGAAGACACAATTGTCCGCTTTGGGTTCGAGCTTTTGTGGCCGAAGTCTATTGACATAAGCATCGTAGCCCCAAATCGTAAGAAACAACAACTTAGGTTTATTGCCAAACCATAGTTCATACGGTGTTGTCCCCGCAGACTTAGGTGGTGCCCTATTTAAAGTGAATGTAATTGTCTCTAATGCATAACCCCAAAATGATAGCAGTAGATCGGTAAGAGATATCATAGATCGCACCATATCCAATAGGGTGCGATTACGACGTTCGGACACACCATTACGATATGGTGTTCCATGTGGTGTCAACTGTGAAACTATTTCACCTTGTCTTTAGTGATTGCCAAACTCATTACTCAGATTCACTCCCCATGATCAGATCAAAGGAACTTGATCTTCTTGTTATGATGATTCTCAACTTCACTCTCAAATTGCTTGAACTTTTCAAACGTTTCAGACTTATGCTTCATTAAGTAAATATACCCATATCTACTCAATTCATCGATGAAGGTGAGAGAATAACGATATCCACCACACGCCTCAACACTCATCGGATCGCACACATCAGCATGTATGATCTCCAACAAGTCACTTGCCCATTCCATTGTTCCGGAAAACGGGGTTGTAGTCATCTTGCCAATGAGGCATGGTTCGCATGCATCAAGTGATTCAAAATCAAGTGACTCCAAAAGTCCATCAGCATGGACGTTGTTCATGCGCTTTACACCAATATGACCTAAGCGATAGTGCCACAAGAAAGTGGTACTATCATTATCAACTCTACATCTTTTGGCATCAATGTTATGAACATGTGTATCACTACGACCGAGATTCAATAAACCATTCACATTGGGTGCATGACCATATACGGTATTATTCATGTAAATAGAATAACCATTATTCTCTGACTTAAATGAATAACCATATTGCAATAAACATGATCGAATCATGTTCATGCTCAACGCAAACACCAATGCAAACAACATTTCTCTAGGTTCAACACTAATCTCGAAGGTAGAGGGAGCGTGCGATGGTGATCACATAAATCTTGGAAACACTTCCAACATACATCATCACCTCGCCTTTAGCTAGTCTCCGTTTATTCTGTAGCTTTTGTTTTGAGTTACCAATCTTAGCAACTGAACTAGTATCTAATACCAGGTGCTACTAGGAGTACTAGCAAGCTACACATCAATAACACATATATCAAATATACTTTTGTTGAAGTTGCCATCCTTCTTATCTACCAAGTATTTGAGGCAGTTCCGCTACCAGTGACCATTCCTCTAATAGAAGCACTTAGTCTCGGGTTAGGGTTCTTTGGGTTTCTTCACTGGAGCGGCAACTGTGTTGCCATTCATGAAGTTTCCCTTCTTGCCCTTGCCCTTCTTGAAACCAGTGGTCTTGTTAACCATCAACCCTTGATGCTCCTTCGTGATTTCTACCTTCACGGCTTTAAGCACGACGAACAGCCCCGGGATCATCTTCCCTTGCATGTTATAGTTCATCACGAAAATCTAGTAGCTTGGTGATAGTGACTGGAGAACTTTGCCAATCACTCTCTTATCTGGAAGATTATCTCCCACTTGATTCAAGTGATTGAAGTACCCAGACATTCTGAGCACATGCTCACTGGTTGAGCTATTCTCCTCCATCTTGTAGGCAAAGATCTTGTCAGAGGTCTCAAACCTCTCAACACGGGCATGAGCTTGAAATACCAATTTCAGCTCTTGGAACATCTCATATGTTCCATGGCGTTCAAAACGCCTTTGGAGCCTTGATTCTAAGCCGTAAAGCATGGCGCACTAAACTATCAAGTAGTCATTAGAACGTGTCTACCAGATGTTCACAACATCCACAGACGACGCTAGAGGGGTTGGCACACCGAGTGGTGCATCAAGGACAGAAGCCTTCTGTGTAGCAGTGAGGACAATCCTCAGATTATGGCCCTAGTCTGCACAATTGCTTACAATATCTTTCAACTTAGTCTTTCTCTAGGAACATATTACACAGGGAGCTAAAACGCGAGCTATTAATCTACAACATAATTTGCAAAGACAATTTAGACTATGTTCATGATAATGAGTTCATCTAATCAAATTATTTAATGAACTCCCACTCAGATAGACAACACTCTAGTCATCTAAGTGATACATGATCCGAATCAACTAGGCCGTGTCCGATCATCACGTGAGACGGACTAGTCATCAATGGTGAACATCTCCATATTGATCGCATCTACTATACGACTCATGTTTGACCTTTCGGTCTCTCGTGTTTCAAGGCCATGTCTGTACAACCTAAGTGTTTTGCATGTGTAAATCTGTCTTACACCATTTGTATGAGAATGTTAGAATCTATCACACCTGATCAGCACGTGGTGCTTCGAAACAACAATCCTTCGCAGTGGTGCACAGGTAGGGGGGAACACTTCCTTGAAATTTTGTGAGGGATCATCTTATTTATGCTACCGTCGTTCTAAGAAAATAAGATGTAAACATGATAAACATCATATGCAATTCATAAAGTGACATGATATGGCCAATATCATCTTGCGCCTTTGATCTCCATCTTCGAGGCACGACATGATCACCTTCGTCACCGGCATGACACCATGATCTCCATCATCATGATTGTAAGGGCATATTTATCCGTAAGGTGTTTTGGTGATTGATGACAATGCTTTTGCGGACTAATCGTGTGCGTTGAGTTTTTCAGAGATTCATCCTTTGGCACGAGACGATTCCCTCCCCTCGGAGTTTTATTCAAGACGGTGCATCTCTTTCGTTTCTATGTTGGTGGACTAGTTTCGTAGGAGTCACCGTACTATCAAGAGGGGGTCCGCTTTGGTAAGGCTAGGGTGGAATCAACACATACACATTCTTGTCACACCCTCTGAGCCTTTCCGCTTCAATGGAGAGCCCTTTCCCCTCCTTATGTGCTTCGCTTGGTCCCAGCGGTAGTACCGCGAACCACATCGGTAGTACCGCCCAAGTGCAACAAGCGACAATACCGCTCCTCAGCGGTAGTACCGCTTGGAGCCCTCCGCCGTAGTACCGCTGCAGCTCCGTGCTCCTACCGCCTCGACTCGAGGGCTAATTTCTCGTATCGGGTTTTGCAGTACTAGGTGCGGCAGTAGAGGCGGTAGTACTACTCTTAAGCAGTAGTACCGCCCTTACCACCGTGGTAGTACCGCTCTGGGTCCAGGTCCTCCCTCTCCTCCTCGCTCCCCTCTTCTGTGCGGCATCACCGCAAGGTGGAACGGTAGTACCGCTGGCCACAACAATAGTACCGCCCACCCCAGCGGTAGTACCGCTCTCTGCGGGGCAGCTTTGGGGGGTAATGGTTGGATTGTTCCCCCCACTATATAAGGGGGTCTTCTTCCCCAAAGTTGACTCACCTCTTCCCCCAAAAGCTCCATTGTTGCTCCAAGCTCCATTTTCGCCCGATCTCTCTCCCTAGCGAATCAAACTTGTTGATTTGCTTGGGATAGGTTGAGAAGGCCCCGATCTACACTTTCACCAAGAGAAATTTGATTCCCCCACTAATCCCTAGCGGATCTTGTTACTCTTGGGTGTTTGAGCACCCTAGACGGTTGAGGTCACCGCGAAGCCATAGTCCATTGTGGTGAAGCTTCGTGGTGTCGTTGGGAGCCTCCAATTAAGTTGTGGAGATAGCCCCAACCATGTTTGTAAAGGTTCGGTCGCCGCCTTCATGGGCACCAATGGATTCACGGCATCTCACATTGTGTTAGGGTGTGAGGAGAATACGGTGGCCCTAGTGGATTCTTGGGGAGCATTGTGCCTCCACACCGCTCTAACGGAGACGTACTTCCCCTCAAAAGGAAGGAACTTCGGTAACACATCCTCGTCTCCATCGGCTCCACTCTTGGTTATCTCGTGCCTTTACTTGTGCAAGCTTATTTGTGTTGTATCCCTTGCTTGCTTGTGCTCTTGTTGATTGTTGCATCATATAGGTTGCTCACCTAGTTGCATATCTAGACAACCTACTTTGATGCAAAGTTTAATTTGGTAAAGAAAAGCTAAAAATTGTTAGTTGCCTATTCACCCCCCTCTAGTCAACTATGTCGATCCTTTCAATTGGTATCAGAGCCTCTTCTCTTTATTATGGACTTTGCCGTCCGAAGAGTATGATTGACACCGTAGATGGTAGTGAGGAGCACTCCAGTGTGAAACCAAGCTCGTCTACGGGTGATGGGGGAACCGCGGTGTCTCGTGAGGAATTCAATTTGTCTTTGGACACATTGAAAACCTCCATGACAACTGAGGTTGAAAGCATGTTTAATAAATTCTTAGAAGGAATTAAACTATCTACCTCGCCGTTGAAAGTGGGTGATCCCACTGACAAGGTGACGGATGCTAACTCCGACAAGGGGGAAGCTACTAGTGAAAAGGATCCTTCTACTAGTGGTAGAAATGGCACCGGCATCTTTGCCCATGTGGCACCTCCAGTCTATGGAGGACCGATTCCTTCTACCCATTTAAATCAAGCCGGGCCTCCTCCTAAATTGTGAAAAATGAGGACTTTGACTCTTGGGTATATCGCTTCAAGCGTCATTTAAATCATGTGAATACTAACCTTTGGAGAATCATTAAAGAAGGTTTCCACCCACATGACCGAACCAACTTCACCCCTAGAGAAGCCGTGGACCATCAATTCAATGAGAATGCTCTTTTCATCATTCAAGATGCAGTTCTACCTGAAGATCTCCCTCATCTTCGACCCTTCGCCATGGCCAAAGATGCATGGCATTGTGTTGTTTACCTCTATAAGGGAACTGCAAGCATTCAACGCTCCAACTATGAAGTGGTGCAAGATGAAGCCGATGAGTTTGCAATGAAATAAGATGAAGAACCTCGTGAGCTCTTTCGGAGAGTAACCAAACTTGCGGTCTCACTCCGAGATCATGGGAGCAAGGACCTAGATGAAAATTGGATCAAGCGCAAGTTTCTTAAAGCAATGATGCCTTACCACAAGGTCTTGTCATCATCCGTCAAAGACCGGACTTCCACTCCTTGACATCAAATGAAGTGTTGGATGAGTTTGTGGCAATGAGGATCTTGGACAAGACCGCTGACAAAGCGGTGTTGCATTCTCAAAGGACAAAGAAGCCCAACCTTTCCTTGAAGGCCAAGGTTGTTGTGGAAGAATAGGAAGAAGAGGAAGATGAGGAGAGCAACCCCGAATATACAAAATATGATTATCATGAGCACACGACTCTTGCTTCAAGGCAATTTTGGAGCAAGAAGAACACAAGTCCCAACTTCAACAAGAACAACTCAAGTGGGTTCAAGGGCAAGCAACGTGTGAGAACTTGTTACAATTGTGGCAATGTGAGCCATTTTTTGTGGATTGCCCTTACAAGAAGCAGGAAGACAATGGTGACAAGCTCATCCAAAAGGACAAAGCCAAGTCCTTCCCCAACAAGAACAACTTCACGAAAAAGACTCCTACTCGAGGGTTGGTGGTTCAAGAAGAATACCATGAGGATGACGATGATGATGAAGATAGTGAAGCCATGGCCATGGCCTCCGTTGCCATTGCCACAACTCTTCGGGTGTCCCTCTTCGACTCACCCAATGAGACCATCACCGCCAATTGTCTCATGGCTAAAGCCACCAACAAGGTAACCCCCAACATCAAAACCACCATCATTACTAATCCCTCCTTGACGGATGACATTGATGAAAGTGAGGGGTCTAATGAGGAAGTGAATGAGTTTGAGCCTTTTATGAGTAAGCTCAAGGGAAAATCCAAGAAGCACTTTGTTGCTCTCTTGGAACAACTTGGTGAAGCCAATGACATGATCGAGGCTCATGAAGAAACCATCTCTAAGATGGAAGGTCATAGTCGTGACTATGCCGATGAGATATCGGATCTCTCTAATGCTCTTGAGGGAGAGCGTGGGCATCGCTTGACTCTTGAGAAGTCACACAACGATGACCATGCTAAGTTAAAGAAAGATCTTGATCATGCTCTTGTTGTGTCTCGTGTGCTAACTTCCGAGAAGGCTAAACTTGGCGTTGACCATGCTAGACTCAAGGAGGAGTTTGATTAACTTGACAAGGCCCACAAGGTCTTGAAGGGTGCTCATGCTAGCCTCAAGGAGTCTCATGCTCAACTCCAAGTTAAGCTAACCAAAGAAAAGGCCACCTTTCCTCATATGTTATTAATTGATAATGCAAATGCCACTAACCTTTGTTGTGAGCATGTGCATCTTGTGGAGGAGAATGCCAAGTTAAAGGAGCAAGTCGAGAAAGGCCTTGTGACATGTATACAAGGTGAGAAGAACCTCAATGACCTTTTGAGCAATCAAAAAGAAGTTGTGGCCAAGGAGGGAGTTGAGTTCGCACCCAAGTCCAAGAACAAGAAGAAGAACGACAAGAACAAACGACCTCCTCCTCTCAAGCAAACATTTGTGAAGGAGGGAGAGGGTGCTCCTAAGGAGAAGAAGAACAATGTGAAGGGTGGTGATGTCAAAAGGGGCAAAACTACCTCTTCCAACAAAGCCGGCGACTTTAACCCTTCTTATGTGTTGTGTCGTGCTAGTGATGGACATGTTTTTGCTAAATTTGTTGGATCTCCTTATGAGTACATTGAATGGTCTATCTGGGTTCCTAAGACCCTTGTTACTAACATCAAAGCACCCATTACTAAATGGGTACCTAAAACCAAGCATTGATCTCTTGTAGGTGTTTGCTTCCGGTGGGGGATCATGGTTGCTCGATAGTGGAGCAACAAATCATATGACCGGAAGCAAGGACTTGGTGGTGGACGTGCACAAGATCCCATCTATGACCATCAATGTCGAGTGGGGTGATGCCTCATCTTCTAAGGTATTGGGTCTTGGCAAGGTTGTCATTTCTCATGATCTAACGATCGAGAAAGTCATGCTTGTTGAGTCCCTTGCTTACAATCTACTTTCCATTCGTGAACTTACACTCATGGGCTTTGCCACTTTCTTTGATATTGATACCGTGGCCCTCTTGTGGAGCAAGACTCTTAAAGTAGCCTTTGTTGGGCATGTCTAGAATGGTCTTTATGTGATTAACTTTTTGGAGCGACCCACTAAGACCGCGACATGCCTAATGGCTAAAGTTGATGTGGGATGGCTTTGGCATGACCGTTTATCCCATGTCAATATTAGATCTTTGCAAAGTCTTCTCAAGGGGGACCATGTCCGTGGACTAACGAATGTTAGTTTTGCTAAAGATCGTGCTTGCAGTGCTTGTATCGAAGGAAAGCTTCATGAGAAGGCTCACCCTCCCACGACTATCAACTACTCGAAGAGACCCTTGGAGCTCCTTCACATGGATCTCTTTGGGCCTCCATCCTTTGATAGTCTTGGAGGTAGAAAGTATTGCTTGGTGATTGTGGATGATTATTCAAGATACACTTGGGTATATTTCTTCAAGAGGAAGAGTGAGACTCAACAAACCATCATCGACTTTGCAAATGAAGCTCAACGTCAACATGATGCAAAGATCTTGACAATAAGAAGTGACAATGGCACCGAGTTCAAGAACTACACCTTGGATGAGTTTCTTATTGATGAGGGGATCAAGCATCAATATGCTGCACCATAACCCCTCAACAAAATGGTGTCACAGAGAGGAACAACCGGACGTTGATGGATGCGGCAAGGACCATGATGGCGGAGTTCAAGTCTCCATACAACTTTTGGGCTGAATCCATCAACACAGCATGTCATGCATCCAATCGGCTCTATCTCCGCAAAGGCTTGAACAAGACTCCTTATGAAATACTTACCGGTAACAAGCCCAACCTCAAGCACTTCCGGGTGTTCGGGTGTAAATGTTTCATTCTCAAGAAAGGTGTTCGCTTGTCTAAATTTGAGGCTAGAGCTTATGAGGGCATATTTGTTGGTTATGCTACAAACTTTCATGCTTACATGAGTCCTCAACAAGTCCACCAGACTCATTGAGGAGACATGTAACATGGAGTTTGACGAAAATAACGGCTCCCAAGTGGAGCAAAGTGGTACTTGTGATGTAGGTGATGAAATTTCCTCCCCAAGCCATAATAAGAATGGGTGTGGGTCATATCCTACCCATTGAGGAACCCCTTGTGGCCGAAGGAGAAGGACAATGCTCTACTCAAGTGGAGCCATCACCAACCCAAGCCCCACATGCTTCCGAAGAACAAAGTGAAGGCCCTCAACCTCATGAACAAGACCAAGGGCAAGATTCACCTCAAGATGGTGGTGAACCACCAAATGGTGCCCAAGGTCAAGTTCTTCCCCTCGAGCAAGTTCAAGATTAATAGCAAGCTCAAGATCTTTAACAAGCTCAAGACGGCGCTCAAGATAATCAAGTTAACCCTCCTCCTTCCACATCCGAGGAGGAATTAGAGCGTCATGCCGTGAAGATTGCTTCCAAGCTCACCACCCAAGTGTTGGGGAAAGTAGCAAAAATTCAAAATTTTCTATGTATCACCAAGATCAACCTATGGAGAGACTAGCAACGAGAGAGAGGGGAGTGCATCTTCATACCCTTGAAGATCGCGATGCGGAAGTGTTACAAGAACACGGTCGGTGGAGTCGTACTCGTAGCGATTCAGATCGTGGTTGATTCCGATCTAAGCGCCGAACAACGACGCCTCCGTGTTCAACACACATGCAGCCCGATGACATCTCTCACGCCTTGATCCAGCAAGGAGAGAGGGAGAGGTTGGGGAAGACTCCGTCCAGCAGCAGCACGACGGCGTGGGGGTGGTGGAGGAGCACGATACTCCAGCAGGGCTTCGCCAAGCACTACGAGAGACGAGGAGGGAGAGAGGTAGGGCTGCGCCTTGGGAGAGAGAGACTCATGTGTTGGGCAGCCCAAAACCTCCACTATATATAGGGGCAAAGGGGAGGGGGAGGCGCCCTAGGGTTTCCCCTAGGGGGCGGCGGCCAGGGCAGATGGGATCTCCCCTTTGGGTGACTTGGCACCCAAGCCAGGAGGTGGGAACCCTAGATGGGGCACCCTAAACCCCCTGGTCACGTGGGAAAAGGTGAGGGGGGCGCACAACCCCTTAGTGGGCTGGTTTGCCCCCTTCCCTTGGCCCATGAAGCCCCCCAACACTTGCCGGGGCTCCCGAAACACCTTTCGGTCATGCTGGTCATCACCCGGTACCTCCGGAACACTTCCGGACACCAAAACCCTTCGTCCAATATATCAATCTTCACCTCTGGACAATTCCGGGACTCCTCATGACGTCCGGGATCTCATCCGGGACTCCAAACAACATTCGGTAACCGCGTACATACCTTCCCTATAACCCTAGCGTCATCGAACCTTAAGTGTGTAGACCCTACGGGTTCGGGAACCATGTAGACATGACCAAGACAACTTTCCGGCCAATAACCAATAGCGGGATCTGGATACCCATGTTGGCTCCCACATGTTCCATGATGATCTCATCAGAGGAACCACGATGTCAAGGATTCAATCAATCCCGTATACAATTCCCTTTGTCTAGCGGTATAGTACTTGCCCGAGATTCGATCGTGGGTATCCCGATACCTTGTTCAATCTCGTTACCGGCAAGTCTCTTTACTCGTTTCGTAACACATCATCCCGGGATCAACTCCTTGATCACATTGTGCACATTATGATGATGTCCTACCTAGTGGGCCCAGAGATACCTCTCCGTCACACGGAGTGACAAATCCCAGTCTCGATTCGTGCCAACCCAACAGACACTTTCTGAGATACCCGTAGTGCACCTTTATAGCCACCCAGTTACTTTGTGATGTTTGGTACACCTAAAGCACTCCTACGGTATCCAGGAGTTACACAATCTCATGGTCTAAGGAAATGATACTTGACATTAGAAATGCTTTAGCAAACGAACTACACGATCTTGTGCTATGCTTAGGATTGGGTCTTGTCCATCACATCATTCTCCTAATGATGTGATCCCGTTATCAATGACATCCAATGTCCATGGTCAGGAAACCATAACCATCCATTGATTAATGATCTAGTCAACTAGAGGCTCACTAGGGACATGTTGTGGTCTATGTATTCACACATGTATTACGGTTTCCAGTTAATACAATTATAGCATGAACAATAGACAATTATCATGAACAAGGATATACAATAATAACCATTTTATTATTGCCTCTAGGGCATATTTCCAACAGTCTCCCACTTGCACTAGAGTCAATAATCTAGTTCACATCACTATGTGATTGTAATGAATCAACACCCATGGGGTTTGATCATATCTCGCTTGTGAGAGAGGTTATTAGTCAACGGATCTGAACCTTTCATATCCGGGTGTGCTTTGCAAATCTCTATGTCATCTCCTAGATGCAGCTACCACGCTCTATTTGGAGCTATTCCAAATAACTGTTCTACTATACAAATCCGGTTTACTGCTCAGAATAATCCGGATTAGTGTCAAATTTTGCATCGGCATAACCCTTTACGACGAACTCTTTTACCACCTCCATAATCGAGAAAATTCCTTAGTCCACTAGTTACTAAGGATAAGTTTGACCGTTGTCCTGTGATCCATTCCTGGATCACTCTTGTACCCCTTGACTGACTCATGGAAAGGCACACTTCCAGTGCGGTACATAGCATAGCATACTATAGAGCCTACGTCTGAAGCATAGGGGATGACCTTCGTCCTTTCTCTCTCTTCTGCCGTGGTCATGTCTTGAGTCTTACTCAATACTCACACCATATAACACAGCCAAGAACTCCTTCTTTGCTGATCTATTTTGAATTCCTTCAAAATCTTGTCACGGTATGTATTCATTTGAAAGTACTGTTAAGCCTTTTGATCTATCCTTATAGATCTTGATGCTCAAGGTTCAAGTAGCTTAATCCAGGTTTTCCATTGAAACACACTTTTCAAATAACCCTATATGCTTTCCAGAAATTCTACATCATTTCCGATCAACAATATGACAACAACATATACTCATCAGAAATGCTATAGTGCTCCCACTCACTTCTTTGGAAATACAAGTTTCTCATAAACTTTGTATAAACCCAAAATCTTTGATCATCTCATCAAAGAGTATATTCCAACTCCGAGATGCTTACTCCAGTCCTTAGAAGGATTGCTGGAGCTTTGCACACTTGTTAGCATCTTTCAGGATTGACAAAACCTTCTGGTTGTATCACATACAACCTTTCCTCAAGAATAACGTCGAGGAAACAATCTTTTGACATCCTATCTGCAAGATTTCATAAATCATGCAGTAATTGCTAATATAATTCCAACAGACTCTTAGCATCGCTACGAGTGAGAAAGTCTCATCGTAGTCAACTCCTTGAACTTGTCGGAAAACATCTTAACGACAAGTCGAGCTTTCTTAATGGTGATACTTACCATCATTGTCCGTCTTCCTTTTAAAATCCATCTGTACCCAACAGCCTTACGACCATCAAGTAGTTCTTCCAAAGTCTATAATTTGTTTTCATACATGGATCCTCTCTCGGATTTTATGGCCTCGAGCCATTTGTCGGAATCCGGGCCCACCATCGCTTCTCCATAGCTCGTAAATTCATTGTTGTCTAGCAACATGACCTCCAAGACAGGATTACCGTACCACTCTGAAGCAGTACCTGTCCTTGTCGTCCTACGAGGTTTGATAGTGACTTGATCCGAAGTTTCATGATCACTATCATCAACTTCCACTTCAATTGGTGTAGGTGCCACAGGAACAACTTCCTGTGCCCTGCTACACACTAGTTGAAGTGATGGTTCAACAACCTCATCAAGTCTCCACCATCGTCCCACTCAATTCTTTCAAGAGAAACCTTTCCTCGAGAAATGACCCGTTTCTAGAAACAATCACTTTTGCTTCCAGATCTGAAATAGGAGGTATACCCAACTGTTTTGGGTGTCCTATGAAGATGTATTCATCCGCTTTGGGTTCGAGCTTATCAGGATGAAACTTTTTCACATAAGCGTCGCAGCCCCAAACTTTCAAGAAACAACAGCTTAGGTTTCTCTAAACCATAGTTCACGCGGTGTCATCTCAACGGAATTACGTGGTGCCCTATTTAAAGTGAAATCGGTTGTCTCTAATGCCTAAACCATGAACGACAGTGGTAATTCGATAAGAGACATCATGGTATGCCCCATATCCAATAGGGTGCATCTATGATGTTCGGACACACCATCACACTATGGTGTTCCAGGCGGTATTAGTTGTGAAACAATTTCCACAATGTCTTAATTTTGTACCAAACACGTAACTCAGATATTCATCTCTATGATCATATCATAGACATTTTATCCTCTTGTCACGACGATCTTCAACTTCACTCTAAAATTACTTGAACCTTTCAATAATTCAGACTTGTGTTTCATCAAGTAAATATCCCCAACATCTACTCAAATCACATGTGAAGTAAGAACACAACGATATCCACTGCGTGCCTCGACACTCATTGGACAACACACATAAAAAATGTATTACTTCCAACAAGTTGCTCTCTTGTTCCATCTTACTGAAAACGAGGCTTTTCGGTCATCTTTCCCATGTGGTATGATTTGCATGTCTCAAGTGATTTAGAATCAAGTGAGTCCAAATGATCCATCTGCATGGAGTTTTTCATGCGCACATACCAATAGACATGGTTTGCATGTCTCAAACTTTTCAAAAACGAGTGAGTCCAAAGATCCATCAACATGGAGCTTCTTCATGCGTTTTATACCAATATGACTCAAATGGCAGTGCCACAAGCAGGTGATACTATCATTACTATCTTATATCTTTTGGCATGAACATGTGAATCACTACGATCGAGATTCAATAAACCATTCTTTTAGGTGCAAGACCATTGAAGGTATTATTCAAATAGAGTAACCATTATTCTCCTTAAATGAATAACCGTATTGCGATAGACATAATCCAATCATGTCTATGCTCAACGCAAACACCAAATAACAATTATTTAGGTTTAACACCAATCTCGATGGTAGAGGGATCAGGCGATGCTTGATCACATCAACCTTGGAAACACTTCCAACACACATCATCATCTCACCTTTAGCTAGTCTCCGTTTATTCCGTAGCTCTTTTATTTCGAGTTACTAACACTTAGCAACCGAACCGGTATCTTAATACCCTGGTGCTACTAGGAGTACTAGTAAAGTACACAATTAATACAATGTATATCCAATATACTTCTGTCAACCTTGCCAGCCTTCTCATCTACCAAGTATCTAGGGTAGTTATGGTTCAGTGACCGTTCCCTCATTACAGAAGCACTTAGTCTCGGGTTCGGGTTCAACCCTGGGTTTCTTCACTGGAGCAGCAACTGATTTGCCGTTTCATGAAGTACCCCTTCTTGCCCTTGCCCTTCTTGAAATTAGTGGTTTCATTAACCATCAACAATTGACGCTCCTTCTTGATATCTACTTTCGCGGTGTCAAACATCGCGAATAGCTCAAGGATCAGCATCTCTATCCCTGATATGTTATAGTTCATCACGAAGCTCTAGTAGCTTGGTGGCAGTGACTTTGGAGAAACATCAGTATCTCATTTGGAAGAATAACTCCCACTCGATTCAAGTGATTGTTGTACCCAGACAATCTGAGTACAAGCTCAACGATTGAGCTTTTCTCCCTTAGTTTGTAGGCTAAGAAGCTCGTCGGAGGTCTTATACCTCTTGACGTGGGCACGAGCCTGAAATCCCAATTTCAGCCCTTGGAACATCTCGTATGTTCCGCGACGTTTCTAAATCGTCTTCGGTGCCTCAATTCTAAACCGTTTAACATTACTGAACTATCACGTAGTTATCAAAACGTGTATGTCAGATGTTCGCAACATCCATAGATGATGTTCGAGGTTCAGCACACCGAGCAGTGCATTAAGGACATAAGCCTTCTACGCAGCAATGAGGACAACCCTCAGTTTATGGACCCGGTTCGCATAATTGCTACTATCAACTTTCAACTAAATTTTCTCTAGGAACATATCTAAAACAGTAGAACTAAAGCGCGAGCTATGACATAATTTGCAAAAACCTTTTGACTATGTTTAGGATAATTAAGTTCATCTTATGAACTCCCACTCAGATAGACATCCCTCTAGTCATCTAAGTGATACATGATCCGAGTCAACTAGGCCGTGTCCGATCATCACGTGAGACGGACTAGTCATCATCGGTGAACATCTTCATGTTGATCGTATCTACTATACGACTCATGTTCGACCTTTCGGTCTCTCATGTTCCGAGGCCATGTCTGTACATGCTAGGCTCGTCGAGTCAACCTAAGTGTTTTGCGTGTGTAAATCTGGCTTACACCTGTTGTATGTGAACGTTAGAATCTATCACACCCGATCATCACGTGGTGCTTTGAAACAACGAACTTTCGCAACGGTGGACAGTTAGGGGGAACACTTTCTTGAAATTATTATGAGGGATCATCTTATTTACTACCGTCGTTCTAAGCAAATAAGATGCATAAACATGATAAACATCACATGCAATCAAAAAGTGACATGATATGGCCAATATCATTTTGCTCCTTCTCACCTCCATCTTCGGGGCTCCATGATCATCATCGTCACCGGCATGACACCATGATCTCCATCATCGTGTCTCCATGAAGTTGTCTCACCAACTATTACTTCTACTACTATGGCTAACGGTTTAGCAATGAAGTAAAGTAATTACATGGCGTAATTCAGTGACACGCAGGTCATACAATAAATAAAGACAACTCCTATGGCTCCTGCCGGTTGTCATACTCATCGACATGCAAGTCGTGATTCCTATTACATGAACATTATCAATCTCATACATCACATATCATTCATCACATTCTTTTGGCCATATCACATCACATAGCATACCCTGCAAAAACAAGTTAGACGTCCTCTAATTGTTGTTTGCATGTTTTACGTGGCTGCTATGGGTTTCTAGCAAGAACGTTTCTTACCTATGCAAAAGCCACAACATGATATGCCAATTGCTATTTACCCTTCATAAGGACCCTTTTCATCGAATCCGATCCGACTAAAGTGGGAGAGACTGGCACCCGCTAGCCACCTTATGCAACAAGTGCATGTCAGTCGGTGGAACCTGTCTCACGCATTGTTGAGGAAATCGTTAACTGGTAGCTGCTCAGTTGGATGGTGAGTAGGGGATTAATGGGATAATCGGCAAGTTAATCGGCCATTTAATCAATTAATCAGATGATTTATCAGTTTATCGGCTACTCGGTGACCCTACGAGTAGGGATTAATCGGCAAGTTAACTGGTTAATCCGATGAATTCTTGAACAGGGGTCTCACATAAGTGTACGTGTAAGGTCGGTCCGGGCCGCTTCATCCCACAATACCGTCGAAACAAGATAGGACTAGTAACAGTAAGCATATTGAACAAAATCAACGCCCACAACAACTTGTGTTCTACTCGTGCAAAGAATCTAGGCAATAGACCTAGCTCATGATGCCGCTATTGGGGAACGAAGCAGAAATTTAAAATTTTCTACACATCACCAAGATCAATCTATGGAGAGACTTGCAACAAGAGAGAGGGGAGTGCATCTTCATACCCTTGAACATTGTGATGCGGAAGCGTTACAAGAACGCGGTCGGTGGAGTCGTACTCGTAACGATTCAGATCGCGGTTGATTCTGATCTAAGCGCCGAACAACGGCGCCTCCATGTTCAACACACGTGCAGCCCGATGACGTCTCCCACGCCTTGATCCAGCAAGGAGAGAGGGAGAGGTTGGGGAAGACTCCGTCTAGCAGCAGCACAACGCCGTGGTGGTGGTGGAGGAGCGCGGTACTCCAGCAGGGCTTCGCCAAGCACTACGAGAGACGAGGAGGGAGAGAGGTAGGGCTGCGCCTTGGGAGAGAGAGACTCATGTGTTGGGCAGCCCCAAAACCTCTACTATATGTAGGGGCAAAGGGGAGGGGGAGGCGCCCTAGGGTTTCCCCTCGGGGGGCGGCGGCCAGGGCAGATGGGATCTCCCCTTTGGGTGACTTGGCCCCCAAGACAGGAGGTGGGAACCCTAGATGGGGTGCCCCAAACCCCCTGGTCATGTGGGAATTGGTGAGGGGGGCGCACAGACCCTTAGTGGGCTGGTTTGCCCCCTTCCCTTGGCCCATGAAGCCCCCCAACACTTGTCGGGGCTCCCGAAACACCTTTCGGTCATGCTGGTCATCACCCGGTACCTCTGGAACACTTCCGGACTCTAAAACCCTTCGTCCAATATATCAATCTTCACCTCCGGACCATTCCGGGACTCCTCGTGACGTCCGGGATCTCATCCGGGACTCCGAACAACATTCGGTAACCGCGTACATACCTTCCCTATAACCCTAGCGTCATCAAACCTTAAGTGTGTAGACCCTACGGGTTCGGGAACCATGCAGACATGACCGAGACAACTTTCCGGCCAATAACCAACAGCTGGATCTGGATACCCATGTTGACTCCCACATGTTCCACGATGATCTCATCGGATGAACCATGATGTCAAGGATTCAATCAATCCCGTATAAAATTCCCTTTGTCTAGCGGTATAGTACTTGCCCGAGATTCGATCGTCGGTATCCCGATACCTTGTTGAATCTCGTTACCGACAAGTCTCTTTACTCATTCCGTAACACATCATACCGCGACCAACTCCTTGATCACATTGTGCACATTATGATGATGTCCTACCGAGTGGGCCCAGAGATACCTCTCCATCACACGGAGTGACAAATCCCAGTCTCAATTCGTGCCAACCCAACAGACACTTTCAGAGATACCCGTAGTGCACCTTTATAGCCACCCAGTTACGTTGTGACGTTTGGTACACCCAAAGCACTCCTACGGTATCCGGGAGTTACACAATCTCATGGTCTAAGGAAATGATACTTGACATTAGAAAAGCTTTAGCGAACGAACTACACGATCTTGTGCTATGCTTAGGATTGGGTCTTGTCCATCACATCATTCTCCCAATGATGTGATCCCATTATCAATGATATCCAATGTACATGGTCAGGAAACCATAACCATCTGTTGATCAACGAGCTAGTCAACTAGAGGCTCACTAGGGACATGTTGTGGTCTATGTAGTCACACATGTATTACGGTTTCCAGTTAATACAATTATAGCATGAACAATAGACAATTATCATGAACAAGGAAATACAATAATAACCATTTTATTATTGCCTCTAGGGCATATTTCCAACACCAAGGTCATCTCATGGAGAATGTGGTTGGAAGCCTAAGAAAGGGGGTAAGCACTCGTAGATAATTAGCAAACTATTGTGAACATCGCACATTTGTCTCTTGTGTTGAACCCCAAAAGGTCTATGAGGCACTCGAAGATTCAGATTGGCTCAATGCCATGCATGAAGAACTCAACAACTTTAAGTACAACAAGGTGTGGATATTGGTGCCAAGGCCATCGGGGAACCACAATGTCATTGGAACCAAGTGGATATTCAAGAACAAGCAAGATGCTCATGGGAACATCGTTCGCAACAAGGCAAGATTGGTAGCACAAGGCTACTCCCAAGTCGAGGGTATCGACTACAGTGAAATCTTTGCTCCTGTTGCTCGCCTTGAATCCATTCGTTTGTTGATTTCTTATGCTTCCCATCACAACTTTAAGTTACAACAAATGGATGTGAAGAGTGCTTTTCTGAATGGTCCTATTAATGAGTTGGTTTATGTCAAGCAACCCCCCGGGTTCGAGGATCCCTACTTCCCGGATCATGTGTATCAACTCGATAAGGCACTCTATGGCCTTAAACAAGCCCCACGTGTGTGGTATGACCACCTTACCGAGTTGTTGCAAGATTGTGGATTTGAGGTTGGGCAAATGGATCCCACTCTTTTTACTAAGAAGGTCAAAGGGGAGTTGTTTGTGTGCCAACTATATGTTGATGATATTATCTTTGGTTCCCTAACAAAGCTTTCAATGAGGAATTTGCCACTCTCATGACCTCTAAGTTCAAGATGTCTTCGATGGGAGAGTTTAAGTTCTTCCTCGGTTTCGATATCAAGCAAAGAAGAGAAGGTACATTCATAAATCAAGCCAAATACACTCAAGACATGCTAAAAATATTCAAGCTAAGTGATGTCAAGACGACTTCCACTCCAATGCCCACCAAGTGCCAACTTGACATTGACCCAATGGTAAAGTGGTGGATCAAAAGGTAGATTGCTCCATGATTGGCTCCTTGCTTTACCTTTGTGCATCTAGACCGGATATCATGTTGAGTGTGGGAATGTGTGCACGGTTTCAAGCCGCACCGAAGGAAAGCCACTTTGTAGCGGTCAAGCGAATCTTCCGATATTTGGCTCATACCCCAATCTTTGGCTTATGGTACCCAAGAGGAGCAAACTTCAAGCTATAAGGATATACAGATTCCGATTGGGTGGGAGACAAAGTGGATAGGAAGTCCACTTCTGGAGGGTGCCAATTCCTTGGTTGCTCTTTGGTGAGTTGGTCTTCCAAGAAGCAAAGTTGTGTGTCTCTCTTGTCCACCGAAGCGGAGTATGTGGCGGCCAATAGTTGTTGTGCACAACTCTTACGGATGAGGCAAACTTTAAAGGAGTACGGTGTCATTTTTGACAAAGTGCCTCTTTGGTGTGACAATGAAAGTGCCATCAAGATTTCTCTCAACCCGGTGCAACATTTCAAGAAGAAACATATTGAGATTCGGTATCACTTCATCCGGGATCACATTAGGCGAGGGGAGATCGAGCTCAAGTATGTCAACACTCATGATAACCTTGTAGATATTTTCACGAATCCCTTGGATGAAGCAAGATTTCGCGAGTTAAGGCATGAGCTAAATATCATTGATTCGAGCAATGTGACTTGAACCCATGCACACCCCACCACATTCAACTTGTTGTCTAGTTTAGGTGTAGGCATGGATATAGGGGGAGTGTTGTTCTCTTAATGAACTCTCCCTCCCCCCATTATGCATAAATTGATCGTGTCTTTCACATTAACCATTTTTGATGGTACTTGTGCTTCAAGGACGAGTTTTGGTCATGGGCCCAAGGTTAAAATCTTCACGGGGCCATACCTCTTGACTCAAAGATAGGTAGCCTCGGCCACCGCCCTCTCTTGAAGAGGTGTGTTTCTTGTCCCTTTGCTAGTGTTCTCGCTGCCGAGTCTTATTTCCTCTTGTTGCCGTTGGTTTTCTCTTCTTTTTGAGCAAAGCCATTTGTTGTCTAGTTGTTGAGCCTTACTGGGCGATACTACCGCTGGTGGTGCGCGGTACTACCACTTATGTTGACAAGCGGTACTACTGTAACACCCCAAAAATTTAACCATGTTTTGTTTATTAAAATTTTTGCCAGGAAATTAAAATTTTATTTTCTGGATTTATCTTTTGATTTCAGAACCTTTCTTTTCTTTGATATTGTGGAGTTTTTGCCCCAGGTAAAAGCTTTTCAAAAATATTGTTGGGCTTGTATACCCTCTCTTGAAGCATTTCTTTTATCAGTGGGATTATTTATATAATTATTATTTTTCTGAGCTTTAGTTCTTTTAAAAATGATTTTTCTTAAGTTTTAGGGTCCCATTTGCACTACAACCCTTTGGTAAACTTATTTAAAAATCCCACCAAAATTTGGGGATGATAAGTGATGTTCCTAGATGAATTTTATGCAAAAATATCCTTTATTCATCTGGAGATTTTGAGCTTTACCCCAAGTTTTCAAATCTGGTCCAGCTGCACTTTTGCACTACAAGCTATTTAAATATTCTTTTATAACTTCAACCAAAATTAGGGGAGGTCAGTAGGAGTATATAATTCAACTTTGTGCAAAAACCCATGGGTGTTCTTTGAAAAAATTGAGCAAATCATCCTCTTTTGCTCTCTGGTCCAGATTGGCTTTTTCTTCTGCAACCCTAATTTATTTTGCTCTAGTGCCCATGAGCTTTTTCCTGCTTATAGTCCTCCCTACCAAACCCTTAAGTCCAGGAGAATGGACCCATTGGAGTATTTTTGGTCCATGAAATGATAGCCTTTAGCTTCTGTCCAGATTTGGTTTTCTCAAAATTTTGCACTAGCAAGTTTTTGTTTTTGACAAACTAACCTTGACACCCTCTTATTCATCCAAAGAGACTATGATCTGGAGTATTTGGCCACTCCAAGAGTTGTCTAGATGCCCTTAGCATTCTGTCAAACACCTTGTGTGCATGGTCAGTTTTGGCATAGTTTCTGGTTTGCACATTGGACCTGCTTGCTTTGCCTAACCAGCATGTCTAATGGCTCTACCATAGTCTATAGCCCCAACTTGCTAAAGCTCATGTGATTTGGAGCCCTCTGGCATGCCTTGGCATTTTGCCGAACACGCAGCATGCATGCTCTAGGCGCGCTCAGAGCGCATGTTTTGCACGCGCGCGCATCGAGCCGCCGCGTCTCACTGCCGCTTCCCCGCGCTCGTTCTGGTCCCTTCCCACTCACAGCCAACACGCCCGCCCCATCCCTCACCACAGAGCCGTCCCTGGAGCCCCACAGCACCGCCGTCAGGTCACCGTGGCAACTAGTGGCCGGCCACAGCAGGCTCCTGCCCTGGACGGCGCCGCCCGATCCACCCTCGCTCGCCAGCTGCCCTCTGGAGCAGCTCGAGCTCATCCGCAAGCTCGTTTGCTAGCGCACGTCGCCGCCATGTCGCCGTGCAACTACAGAACGGCGGTTCGCCGATCTTATCCCCGGCCGCCGTCGGAACCGACCTACTTGCGCTATAAAAGGAACCCCGAGCTCGTCCGGCCCTCAGGCGACCTCCTACCATCCCACTAGTGCCCCCAACAGCCAGAAAGCGACGGCGGGAAGCCTTCTTCCTCGTCTCCGATCAGTTCGGTCACCGCCGCACTCTGGTCCCGTTCGTTGCAATCAAGGCCCCCCCCGTCCATCCAGCACCACCACCCGACTCCTCTCGACCTTGCGGAGCTACCCAACCCCTCAGCTTCGACCGGGAACCACCGCAGCCCAAACCCCCAAATCCTCCCAAAGCCACCTCCGCCGCAGAGCTTGCCGCCGGCGACTCCCTCCGTCCCCACCAGCCTTTCAACCACCGGGAGGACCGCCCTAGACTGGCGGATCCATCCCGCCATCAGAACCCCGCGGGGAGCCGCTGTTCGCCGGCGTCGATCGCCGGAGCCCCGCCTCTGTTCGGCCAGAGGAGGAAGGAGGCGCGGTCGACCGGTCAAACCTGACCAGTGGGCCCAAGGGACCCACTATCAGTGACCCCGCGCCGGTCCATGTGGTTTAAGTGAAGGCGTAGACTCAGAGTACGTCTCCTATGTGTTTTTTTATTCGAAACATTTTTTTCTTTTTCTGTTTTATTTAAAAAAACAGAATTCTGACTAAACTTTGACTGGCTATAACTTTTTTAATATAACTCCAAATGAGTTGATTCTTTTTCCTACCTCTCTCAAATTTCACCTAGTTTATTTTAAGATTTATTTCAAAAATAATTAGGAAAACTTTTTGTTCTGTTTTTGAAGTTTGTGTTAATTTGAATATTTTCAAAAATAGGATTTTGAAGAAGAAGTCAACCTTCAAAAAAGTGCACCCCACTTGCATACTCTTGAAGGCAAGCATCCTGAACCCTGGCATAATATTTTGTGTGTTGTTTGATACGGTTTCAACACCACCTTGACATGGAGCATTCGTTATTTTATGTGATGATACGATCTTACGCATGAATGCATAATGAAGATTTCTTTGCTGTTGGAAATGGATATGCTTGTGATGGTAATCATCCTCGTATGCCTTTCATGCCTGCCGGAAGGAAATCGGGAAAGCCTCTGTCTTGGGTAGACACGAGCTTGTCTCTAGTTCATCGTTGAGACGATTGTGTCCGGTATGGCATGAGGGGGTATGATGAGTGGTGATTCTGTCTGTTGGTTGAAATATATTTGTTATGCTTATCATGCAGGGAATGCTTAAACCTCCTGAGTAGGCCGTAGATCGAGTCTTGTTCCAGTAACCCCCATACTTGTCTCGTACTACCACCTGTCCCTGCCTCAGGTAGGGTATGGTTCAGTAAGTTGTCAACACCTTGCTAGCACACACCATACAGAGAGGCCATGGTGGAAGATACCGACTGCAGCCGGTAGGCATGCCACCTGGTCCGGGGGCATGGGTGTTTCCGGGTGGGACCGAGAGGGGGGCACCCCATAGTAAGTGCGCGATATAAATTTGATCCCATGCTAATCGAGGTTGTAGCCTCCCCACTTAGAGTTTTGCTTGACAGGTGTCGTGGGTGATTCCAGACACCGGTAAGTTAAGCTGGTGTGTGCGAGTCAGCTGTGTTTTCAATTAAAAGACCGTAAATGGAATTAGTCCTGATGGACTAAAGGAATCTGTTACTCATGGGTAAAGAGTACACCTCTGCAGAGATTAAATCTATTCGAGTCGCCATGTCCATGGTTAAGGACTACAGTTTAGGATGGGTCAAGTGTCGGTCTTAGTGTCGGTCTTCGGAGGAAAAAACTGCTAAACCAGAACATTGATTATGACCTGTGACATATGATGATTATGATTATTATTATTATGGACTAACCATTTACTTTATTGAATTATTGAGTATCCCTGGGACGGTTCTACCTCCTGGATATTCACCGTGATTATTCTCTCATAAACCCTTTTTGTGGTATCGCTTAGACGCCCGACTGCGGCCTGCTTGTCATTTATATTACTTATAAGCCCTTTATGTGGTGTCGCTCAGACGCCCGACTATGGCATGCTTGTTATTTAAATTATTTATAAGCCCTTTATGCGGTGTCGCTCAGACGCCCGACTATGGCATGCTTGTTATTTATATTATTTATAAGCCCTTTTTGTGGTGTCGCTCAAACGCCCGACTGTGGCATGCTTGTTATTTAAATTATTTATAAGTCCTTTAGGTGGTGTCGCTCAGACGCCCGACTGTGGCATGCTTTATATTATTATCCTTTCGAGGCATCGCTTCAGACACCCGATCAGTGCATTCTATTTCTACTCTATTATTGTATATTCAAGTTATGAATAACCTGTCTGTGTGCATCATGGGTTTTATTTTTATGACTGACGTTGTGATCATAGAATATTTCGGAGCATGATTATCATTTGTTATATTATACCCGTGTTCATAATGTTTGCGAGTACATTCAAAAGTACTCACTGGCTTGTCCCTGGCTATTGTCTTGGCCAGATTTCTTGCACGGAGAGGAGCGTTGCGATGACAGCCCCGGAGCTTACGCAATGATGATAGCAGCCTTGCGAAGATAGGAGTTATCCTGGTCAGCTGTTCCTGTGGGAAATGGAGTCCCATAGACGCTGATGAACCACAAACTGCTTCCGCCATCAACCACTAGCAACCTTGTGTTGTACTCATAGGCCAGAATGGTCTTGTACTACATATTTTGTATTTTTCTTGGAATTTATGTATCAGGTTGGTGCCTCATCAGCTAACAGTAATCCTAGGGCTGGTGAGCACAAGGACCATTTTTGGGAAATTAATATCCCGAAAATCCGGTCCTGACAACTACCGCCCACCAGCGCGGTACTACCGCTGAGGGGCAGGACCAGGGGGTTATGTCGGGACAGGGGGAGGTTTCATCTCCCCCATACCCATTCGCTCCGCTCCCTCGTTCCTCTTCGTCTCTCTAGCATCGCCTTGCCGCGGGAGGGCTCCAGCGGGCCGTCATCTCTGGGTCGTTCCTCTCCATTTCCTTCGGTGGAGTCGATCCGCACCTCGTCCTCTTGCCATGGATGCCGGTATTGCCCCTGTTCCTCCTATCTTTTTGTCTAGATTTCAAATCTAGCGTCTTAGGGGCAATATTGGTTGCATCTCTCGATTTTTGGCTGAATCTAGGCTTGAGTAGGTTGGAGGCAACTAGACTGTTTGGATTAGTGTTTGGTAGGAGTATTTTGAATTTGGTAGTCCGGTAGTGCCGGATTTGACCACGGCAGTAGGGAATCGCCGTTCCCCGTCTTGAGAGGTACTACCGCTCCCAGTGGCGCGGTACTACCGCTCGGGCAGTACTGCCGCTTACAAACCGCGGTACTACCGCTGTCTGCCCAGTTCCATCATGTTCCTTCCATTTCCTGATCTCCTTTGTTGTGTTTGTTGGCTTATGCTCGTTCCTTCTGGTTGTTTCGTGTGGTTGTGTGTTTGGTTCTAGGTGATGAACTTTCTGAGCAGCAAGCCTGCCGTGTCAACCCCGGTCGTGCAACGTCAAAGCGCTACCACACATGTGAGTTAGCAGGTGGTTCCTCTAGTGCTCCACCGCCGCCAGCGGGTGCTTCCTCAAGTGCTTCACCTCCACCTCAACTCAAGAAGAAGTTTGCCGTCAAGCCAAAGCCGAAGGGCAAAACTGTGCCTGAAATGAATGCCAAGGAGTTCTGGTAAGGCGTCGCCGCAACCCCTATGTGGAAGACCAAGAACCCACTTTGGTCAACCGTCCGTTCTGGGACCGCTTTCAGTTTGCCATCTTCTTTGATGTGATCAAGGCCAAGAAGAATCTCTATGTTGATGTGCGCTCCATCGACACAGACTTTATGGAGAAGGACCCTAAGTACTTTGGTGAAGGCCTTCAGATGTGCTCTCAGCTGAACATTCTCAGAATCATGCAGTTCAACAAGGACTTTGATGCAGATATAGTGGATCAATTCAATGCCACTGTCCATCTAGGAACTGATGAGGAAAGGACTCTGACTTGGATGACGAATGGCAAGTTGCTTTCTGTCAAGTGGAAGGCCTTCATGGAGTTACTTGGGGTGGAAGATCACGGGCTTGAGACTCCAGTCGGCTTCCGCCCTCACCGCAATGCCACCTCCACTCACAAGCAAGCCCTCTGGCCCTACTGTTCTATGAAGATTCACCCGAGACTAAGAAGGAAACCTATGAGCTGCCTGCCTTTCTGGACATCCTTCACTGTGTCTTCCGAGATACTCTCTTCCCTCGTATCGGGAATCTGGATATGGTCCACTCCTATCTCGTGGACATGCTTCTCTTCTGCCAGCATGAGAAGGAAGCAAACACTGGCGAGTCCCTGGACATTTCTCATGTTATGTGGTCTAAACTTCTATCTGCTATCTCTGAGCACAAGTGCCCAATCTATGGATCGTTCATCATGTTACTCATTGAGAAGGCCTGGGAACATTCCTATCCCAGGGTCATGCTGGAAACTGGAGATTTGATTTCTCATGAGATCAAGCGTCTGAGGAAGAAGGACAACTGGGGCACCCCGGTCCCTAAAACTGGGGGTACATCTGGAGATCGAGGATGAGGCTGATGCTGATGATGACGCTGACTATGAGCCTTCTGGAGCAAAGCCCTCTTGGGCAAAGAAGCTCAAGCTCAAGATGAAGAAACTTTTCTGCATGGAGTCTCATGGTCAGTACATGACTCATGTGGTTGAGAAGAAGGCCAGGGGACGTCACAAGGAGATCATGCGTTAGTTGGGTGCGACCGTTAATAGTGGATCTGAGGGCCAGATAACTGAGGAGGAGTGGATTCAGCAGCACTGCCCATGGACAGATTCAGACGCCGAGCAGTTTCCGACCGATGACGGCGGTGCAGACGATCCCGCTGGGATATGATGTTCGAGATCCTCTGCTTTCTATCACCTGTAGCCGTAGCAACACTCTTTGCCCTATTTGGTGTCTCGATGCCAAAGGGGGAGAGAGTTTAGGGATTTGTGTCGTTGTTTAATTTGTGAGTGTGTCTTTGTGGTGTCGTTGTGTTTTCTCGCCGTTTGCTTTGTTTGGTTTTGTGCTAGTGAGACCTAAGTTCCCGACATATGGTGTGAGACATATGCTACCTTATCTTTATATTATCATTATCTATGTCTATCTAGTACTTTTTTATCTTATGAGTTGCATGCTTATCCTGTTATATACCCTGCTCTCATATATCCTACTTAGGTTGTTGGTCTATAAAATATAGGGGGAGTGTTGATCCTAGTATGTGTGATGTGCAGTCCAAAGCACTTATCTAGAAAGCACACATCTAGGGGGAGCCCGTCTATATTTTAGAGTTGTGGGGTTTGCCTATGTCCTGTGTCTTTTCCCGTTTGTGCAAATCCCGTATTGTCATCAATCCACCAAAAAGGGGGGGATTGTAAGGGCATATTTATCCCTAAGGTGTTTTGGTGATTGATGACAATGCTTTTGCGGACTAATCGTGTGCGTTAAGTTTTTCAGAGATTCATCCTTTGGCATGAGACGATTCCCTCCCCTCGGAGTTTTATTCAAGACGGTGCAGCTCTTTCATTTCTATGTTGGTGGACTAGTTTCGTAGGAGTCACTGTACTATCAAGAGGGGGTCAGCTTTGGTAAGGCTAGGGTGGAATCAATATGTACACATTCTTGTCACACCATCTGATCCTTTCCGCTTCAATGGAGAGCTCTTTCCCCTCCTTCTGTGCTTCGCTTCGTCCTAGCGGTAGTACCGCGGACCACAGCGGTAGTACCGCCCGAGTGTAACAAGCGACAGTACCACTCCTCAGCGGTAGTACCGCTTGGATCCCTCCACCGTAGTACCGCTGCGGCTCCGTGCTCCTACCGCCTCGACTCGAAGGCTATTTTCTCGTATCAGGTTTTGCGGTACTAGGTGCGGCAGTAGAGGCGGTAGTACCGCTCTTAAGAGGTAGTCACTACAAAAAAACACTTCCGTGATGATACGTGTTTGTCACAGTAGGTCGCGTTTTTTGACATGCATGTACATCCATGACGATTTTATGACAGAATCAAGATAGTCATACCTGTGATGTCGTAGAAGTGTTCCATGACATTACCAAAATTATCATCACGGAAGTGTCCACTTCCATGACAATAAATCGCGTGTCACAGAAGTGCTTTCGTCAAGGGTGACCGACACATGGCATCCACCGTAAGGGAACACTGTTAAGCTATCGGGTCGGGTTTTGGATCTGATAACCTGTTAACAGCCCCGATCAATGGGGATTTTCCACGTGTAAAATCATCATTGGCTGGAGGAAACACGTGTCGGCTCATCGTTGGGACAGATGTCATCCACTCATTGGACAGAAGGCGCCTATGATACATCGACACGTGGCACGGCCCAACAGAGGCCCATTCCTGTGAAAAGGCCAGCCCGTTTGACTTGGTCAAAAGATGGCGGGCCGGCCCATGTTAATCCTGTTAACGGCTTGTTCGCTTATAGCCCATTTACAGCCCGCTAACCCAAGGCCCGTTGCGCCCTATCTGAATTAGGCCCAGTAGCGTCATCTGGGCTATCCAATATGATTCCAGCCCGTTTTCACTTCTGGTCCATGTATGGCCCATGACGTCTTTCGGCCCATATGAGGCCCTATGTAACTCTTGGCCTATTAACGGCCCGTGGTGAAACTGGCCCGTAATGAACAGTGTATCACTTTACACCCATTAACGGCCCGTGGTGAAACTGGCCCGTAATGAACAGTGTATCACTTTTTACCCATTAACGGCCTGTTATTCCGTTGGGCCATTTCCAGCCCATGTTATCTTTTGGCCTTCTCAGAGCCCATTTATTCTTGGGCTCATTTCCAGCATTCGTTTACTTACGGCCCGTTACTGTCATTTTCTGCTTGTGGGCCAAATTCAGCCTGTGGTTACAGTCGGCCCGTTTGTGGTCCGTTAATACGTTGGGCCGTTTTCATAGCGTCATCAAATACGGCCTATTAACGATGGCCCGTTATGGTCGGCCCATGAACGGACGATTCCAACTCTAGCCCGTTTACGGCCATACTGCGGCCTGTTATTGGCCCATGTTTGGCCAATCGATCATACTGCCCGTATAGGGCCCATTGATGATACGGCCCGTAGAAGGCCCATTGTTTCTACGGCCCGTAGAAGGCCCATTGTTTCTTTGGCCCGTAGAAGGCCCACTATTTCTACGGCCCGTGGAAGGCCCACTATTTCTACGGTCCATAGGAGGCCCAGTGTCACTACAGTAAATATTTGCCAATGGTTATTGTGGCCTAGTTTTAACAAATAGGTTATTGCAGCCACTAGTAAACTGCGGAAAAAGAACTGTTATGACTACAAGCAAACAAATAAACAAGACAACAAGGAAATAAATAAGCAAGCAACTTACGCTAGGCTATCACGACTATCACACATATTACATCCACTAGGCATCAAAGTTTGCCACCAGTGCAAATAAATGCACTGACAAAAAAATATACAAAATTGAGAGCACTTTAGAAGGCACTAGGCCTGGCCAGGCCAGGCCCCCCCAAATAGCTGAAGAAGCTGAGTAGACCTTAGTTGTGTCAATGATAGATGCATCAACACTAGATTTAAGGCATGATAGTGCGCACGGCAGTCCTCTGACATCTTCATTGCATCTTTGACTTCAAGTCGGAGCTGAGCTGAAGCAAGCCTTTCCGCTTTAAGATAAGACTGAACAAGTCGAACTGATTGAGGCAGTGACTGCACATAGGTTGTCTCACACCTACTGGTGAGTAGCTTCAACTCACTGTCTTCATCAAGACAGGACCTTGGGGTCATCTCGCTGTCCTCAAGATGGTTTGGCTCACTATGTTCCCTAAAATTCTGCCTGGCATAAGAGATACGACTCTGAAAGAGAAACAAGGAGACACGTAACAGGTTTCACAATTATATAAGCAAATAAATGGATCTGTTCTGCATAAGGAACATGTTTTTACAACTACAATTTGAAACTGGTAGTTGTTGCAAACATCCAATCAGATGTAAACAGCAAAGCAAACAACAGTGGAGGAAATGATGCCTATCCAAATCTATACTAGAACAAAGTTTGAAGGCTTGAGAAGGATGAACTTACATTACATGTTAACACGGGCTGGACAAAGCCCTTCTCCATGTTGATGGAAGGATAATTCAATAAATTCCCCAAAGAAAATTCTTTATAAGCGTTGCCATTATTCTACATTTTGCAAAGAGTAAATATAGATCAAATAATATTGGAAGAAACAGAGGATAATGAAGCTCAGGTGCAGACTGATGATACATAATCAAATAGCAATTAATTAAGTACAACGTTACAAGGCAAAAGGGAGAGAGGTACTGACAAGAGCAATGCAGAGCCCATTATTGTTTTGAGATCGTATGATCCTTTGAGCAAGGAGATTCATCTGAAATTAGTTTTCATACAAGAGAGAAGGTAAGGCACAAGCAGAAATTTAGGAGTTCAAATTTTGAATTGATATCATAGACAGTACCTGACGCTGGGCTCCCAGCAGTTCTAATAGGGGTTTGGCCACTGGAGTAGGGGTAAAGTGTGGTACAGTTGGGCCTGTGTTTTCTGTGGCTGCTGATCTATCTGATTTAACAGGTATCACTACCTTTTCCAAATACCTAGTTTGTACTCCTTGAGGATCTGCACTCACCCTCTTCCTTTTGGACATCTATTACGAAAGAACAACATTTGACTGGAAAAACATAGTGTGACGACACATGGAATAGGTACAGAAAATGGATAGGTATGGCATATACTCATATATGATGCTTAAACTAAGCAGATGGTGTAACAAAGTAGAAGTAATGCAAGAGGTCAGATGCAAAATATGTGCGACCAATACAACTTTGCAAAGTTAGAGCAAGCACCTTGATGGGTGAATAAGATAGGCCATCCTCCACCATGCCAAGTTTGTTAGCCAGTGGATCGTTCCGCAATATTCCTCTCGTGCGCCCATTCTCATATTCATTTTGATAATGTTCAATATCTGACATGCATGAAAACATAAAAACAAGTGAGATTTTCTTTGTAATGCAGAAGTGATTCTAATCCAATACTGCCTCCCTGTAAACCCCTTTGTGCTATCTCTGCAATTCTTTTAAAAGATGCCATGCATGCTGTAATTTGTTGTGTGCATTAATATAATGTGGCCTACTACTCAAAATATGAGAGCTCCAGAAGTGATGACACTTCGCAGATGATAGCTTCAACATATAGTAAAGAAGAACAAGTCGACCTGACCTGACAGATTCAAAATATACTAAGGGAGAACAACTCGACCTGACCAGTCGACCGCAAGAGAAGAGTATCATCTTAAAGAAGAGCAGAAGAGCAAGCAGATTGAAGATATTACAAGTCTTTCAATACAATGTCGGTTGGCCACCCATGATGAACCAGAGCGCACAGAGAAATACTATTCTTTCCGGTCTCTCCATATGTGGCTCACATGCATTTCGAAACTAAAGTAGGAACATTTAGCTAACCAATTAAACATCTCTCAGTTTTACTAATATCAGCAATAATATCAGATATGAATTTGTACAACTAAGCTTGTTTAGCTCGATGGGTGGAGCAGTGCTATTACGACACGAACCACGTAGGCTGATTGTGGTCATCATAAAATGGGGAAAACATAAGCATGATGAGTACAATGTTGACCGTGGCAGTGGGATGGCAGATCTGAAGCTGCAAACCGCGCAAAGGGTAGTTAGCAACCGATGTTTGCTTTGAAATAACAACTAAGATTTGGTATGGACAAGAAAGTACGGTCAACAAGTGACAAAGAAATGCAATTATGCTGTCTCTCTATATGTCGCGACATGCATTTGGAAACTCAAGTGGGACCTTTAGCTAACCAATTAAATGTGTCGGTTAACTAATATCAGTATCATATCACAATCATATTTGAACAACTAAGCTTTCGAATTCTGAGTGTTGTGTTGTTTAGCTTGAAGGGTGGAGTAATGCTAGTACGACAGAAAGCACCTACGCAGATCATAGTAGAGTAGATAAAAGGGGAAAACCCTAAGCATCAAGAGAAAAATCAGGAAAGTGGAACTAGCTGGACCAGTGGGTGGCGCACATGCTTTTCGAAACGAATATAGGAACATTAGGTGACCAATTAAACATTCTCTATTTTAGTGATATGAGCATCATATCAGATTCGTATTTCAACACGTAAGCTTTGGGTTGAGGTCTTGAGGAGCAGTGCTAGCAGGACACGAAGCACCTACGATGATGGTAGTGAATATAAAGGGGGGAAACCATAAACTTTACAAGTATAGTGCCCATGCCATGGCAGATCTGAAGGTGCAAACCGGACAAAGCTACTTCGCAACCAATGTTTGCTTTCAACTAGCCACTACGATTTGGTATGGACAAGAAAAGTACAGTAAACAAATTACGATCTATTTTGCAGGTGAGATCAATAACTTAAGCACATATGGAAGCGTACCACCTCTCTTGCGATGCCGTGTAGGCCTATGCTGATACATTGAGGGTGTTGCGGGTGCGATGGCTGTAGGCGGCAGGGAAGAAGACTTTAGACGGCAGACGGCCGGGTTGGGGGATATATCCTATTGCCGTGGACGAGGCAGTCGTAGGAGCGGCAACAACAAGGTGGACGACGGCGCCGATGAAGCGAGAGGAGGCGATGAAAGGATCATGGTCCAGCACCGTGGATGAGAGATGTCCATCTCTTGCAGTGGACGACGGGGTAGGGGTAGCGGCTCCGGCAAGGTGGAGGATGGGGTGGCATATGGAGGAGGCTGGCCGCAGTGCGGAGGTTTTCGTGCCGCCGATGGTGTATGAATGGGGAAATGCGGGGGAGGGGGGATCTCAAACTTTGGGACGCACTTCTTTGAAATAGGGGAAAGTTACGAACTTATCCCCTATTTAAAATTTCGGACATCGCGTCGGTTGGGGATAGGACGGTAATCTCGCATCTCCCAAATATTTTCCGGTAACTATTTCGGGCGAGGAGAGGGTGTTTTGCCGCCCACGGTTGGCGCCCATGGTGTATGAACGGGACTGACAGGTAGGGCGGTTGTGTCACGTCTAATGTTAATTACACATCTGCCCCTATTTAAAATATTAGACTACGTCGATTTCGGACGAGGAGAGTTTGTTTTGCCGTCCACCGTGTATGAATGGGGAAATGGAGGAAGAAACACATGTCTTTCGGACGATCTTGAATCAAATGTGTTTTGCCGCCCACGTTTGGCGCACACCATGTCCGAATGGGCTCAGAGGCTGTCGTGTCACGTCTGATTGAAGTTACTAGTCTACCCCTATCGACATTAATGTAAATCCGGTCGATAAGGATGTCAAGTATCAAGGGTAGACAGTGATTTCCATCTCGCAAACACTTGCTTCGGGCAGCCCACAAATTATAGTGGGTGTTTAGCCGCTTCGTTCAAAACTTGGGAGAATTAGCATTCACGTTTGCCCTGGGCCCTGGCAAACTAAATTCAAATCCAATTTGTATTCGATTACGAATATCCATAGATAATTATACGTTTTGTTATTTATTTCTTCAAAACCACAACAAAGATTTATTCCACCTTTACATATGATTATGATTTAGAAATGCCATGATCTTTGAATTTAGTAGGTTGGATACACTCTGAGTCAAACAGTTATTTCATCCAATACAATATGCTCACACGAAAAACGGTTCACCTTATGTCAATCATACAAGTACTAAGGATTACCTCGCCTAAAAAATCCGGATCATTACAACACATGGACAACATAGGGGGTCTTGCAATATAATCCATTCAGAGACATGACACAACATGCAAGTACAATAATCTAATGACAATTTCAAATGGTATCTAAAGAAGAACCGGGATTACCTAGGGCTTCAGATAGCAGAAACAGCAGGACCTCCTCCGTCTTCAAATGCAATATTCTCACTTCCTCCAATTCTTGGGTTGCTTGCATAATGTGTGCCGCTAATTCCGTAATTTCCAGCCTCAAGATAAAGATTACCTCATGCATGGCAGCCACACCATCTCTTTCTGCCTCTAGTAGAGCCTCAAGCACTATAATATCTGTGCTCAGACTGCTCTCCGGCGGTGTTGCCTCTGAACTGCTACCATCTGGTAACATGGATGGTGCACTTATTCCACAAATAGATTTTGGGGTTGTACATTGTGTCCTAGTGTGAGCGACATCCTGAAAGGTTTTCGCTGGACATAAGTAAGAGATAGTTATCGTATGATCCAGGCAGTAAGCTTACATGGTAAATGACGGACAAATTATTGCCGAGCATGGCAAACTATATTTAAATGGTTCGAAGCAGCATCAGCCGAAAAGAAATTAAAATGGTAAGATGAAACTAGGGATGTAAGTGGCAAATAAACGACATCCGCTAGTCCCATCTAGTTAGTTTTTGCTACCTCCCTAGTTCATTTTCCTCAAAAACAAAAACTCTTTTGAACTATCATACCACTAGTGGACTTTAATCAGGATTAAACGGGACCCAGTTGACATCCCTAGTCGAAGGGAGTGTACCACCGCTATATTTAAGTTGCCAAGGCATCTAAGCAGTTGAAATAATCTGAGAAAGCACTTAAAAGTGTGGCCTCATATAAACTACGAAGACAGTCTTGTGATGAAGTTGAGAGGAAAAGTCAAGGACTCAAATGCAATAGACATGCATTTCTTTACGATAGTACAGCAGGCACTGCTGACATATTGGCCAACTCAGGTATAGCGTAACAACAAACAAGCATTCGAATCAAGCAATATAGCAAAGCAGACAACTGAACTATTTGTAATTCGGTAGGATTACAGGTTGAGGGCACAAGCCAAGAAAGTAGCACACTCGCATTACATTTCACATGTACTAAAAACACTGGCTTACCATATGTTGTTGTGAAGTCTCGCTGATGTTGAAATGTTCTTTGAAGATATCGTTAGCATCCAGTGATTGCAAATCAAGTTATTGTAGTTTATTCTGCACCCTCTATTTAGGTAAAATTAATTTTAATCGCATGCACTGGTCCGAATTGATCATCAATGGTTCATCTAAACTAATGAAAGAAGGGTGTGTTCATACAGAACAATATATCTGCTTCCCTCTATTTTTATGCTTGTTCGAGATGCCAGCTGAGGGAGTCCTGGATAAGGGGGTATCCGGACAGCCAGACTATATACTTTGGCCGGACTGTTGGACTATGAAGATACAAGATAGAAGACTTCATCCCGTGTCCGGATGGGACTCTCCTTGGCGTGGAAGGCAAGGTTGGCGATTCGGATGTAGATCTCCTTCTCTGTAAACTGACCCTGTGTAACCCTAGCCCCCTCCGGTGTCTATATAAACCAGAGGGTTTAGTCCGTAGGACACAACAACAACAATCATACCATAGGCTAGCTTCTAGGGTTTAGCCTCTCCGATCACGTTGTATATCAACTCTTGTAATACTCATATCATCAAGATCAATCAAGGAGGAAGTAGGGTATTACCTCCATCGAGAGGGCCCGAACCTGGGTAAACATCGTGTCCCCATTCTCATGTTACCATTAGCCTTAGATGCACAGTTCGGGACCCCCTACCCGAGATCCGCCGGTTTTGACACCAAAATTGGTGCTTTCATTGAGAGTTCCTCTGTGTCGTCACGGTAAGGCTCGATGGCTTCTCCAACCTTCAACAACACCGTCCTGGGTGAGACTTTTCTCCCCGGACAGATCTTCGTGTTCGGCGGCTTCGCATTGCGGGCCAACTCGCTTGGCCATCTAGAGCAGATCGACAGCTACGCCCCTGGCCATCAGGTCAGGTCCGGAAACCTAAACTACACTGCCGACATCCGCAGAGACTTGATCTTCGACGGATTCAGGAGCGCCAAACAATCACGACGTGCATGACCTAGATCTGCCGTCGGACAGTATCCGGAACATCGCACCCGCTACGGCTCCAGACTTTGTTCCAGAATAGGTTGTGCCTTCCGAGGACGGGTGGATAGACCCCGCCCCGAAGGCCGCACACTCATCGGCTTTGGAGCCGAACACAGACTCCTCTCCTAAGGAAATATGTATCTTTGGACCCCCGGACTTGTCTCCGGCTGTATGTTCCGGACCGCGCGCATCCGTGCCCATCGAATCTAACTGGGCTCCGGTTACAGAATTCACCGCTGCGGATATCTTCCAGCACTCCCCCTTCGGCAATGTGCTAAGATCATTAAAATCTCTCTCTCTCTTTCTCTATCAGGAGATTCCTGGCCGAACTATGTTCGGCTCGAGTGGGAAGCATGCGACGTAGAAATTCATTACCCACCCACGACCCACTTAATATCCACGGTCGATGATTCGACCGATGTGCTTAACCTCGACTCCGAAGACATCGACGGTGTAGACGACGATGCAGGAGAAGAACATGTACCACCGCCCACAGGGTGCTGGACTGCCACCTCTTCATATGATATATATATATGCTGGATACTCCCAAAGAAAACAATGGTGATGAGGCAATAGGAGATAACCCCTCAAGAAAGAAATCAAAGCACGGGTGTCACCGGCGCCTCGTCAAGCCCCGCCACATCAATACCGGCATGGGAGAAGAAAATCCAGATGGTGTCGAAGAGGAATACGATCCTGATCAACCCACCTTCGAGCAAGCCGAATAGGAACACGGGCGGGCTAGCCCAGACGAACAGGCGATGGACGGATACTTGGAGGACGATAACTATATGCCTCCCTCTGAAGATGAGGTGAGCCTCGGCGACTACGAATTCAGCATACCCAAGGATCCCATAAAGCAGGAGCGCTTCAAGCGCCGGCTTATAGCCACTGCAAGAAGCCTGAAAAAGGAACACCAGCAGCTTCAAGCTGATAAGAATCTGCTCACACACAGACGGACTAAGACCCGGGCAATTGAGGAATGCAGACTCGAGCGCCGAACAAAATACTACCCAAAGCACAGGCTACTACCTCAATTCAAGGAGGCGACACTAAAAATCAAACGCAAGCCTACACCCCACCGATAGCACACTGCGGCAAGGGGCTGCATGCAAAACCAACACTACATACTAAACAACAACATAGCAAGCACCCCGGGCACATTAGCGGACAAAAGTAGAGTCTGCAAACCTTGGTGCAACAAATATAAGCGTCCCAAGACAAAGAATGGCGCCCAGGAAACGGCGATCAACACAGGAGCCCGTAGTCCTCAACCCGTTGAGCGGGAGAAGAGACTTCAACATCTTAATTCGGGCCCCTCCAGCTTGAACCGCATACTTGACCGCCCATGTCAAAATTCATGGTACCCCAGGAGCAACAGCCAATCATACCAATAGAGAATGCTGGGTCTTTAAACAAATCGGCAGGCCAACGCCGGAAGGAGCATGAAGAGGTCCCAGGGCAAGAAGCCCAGATTATCAAGTCTAGGGATCAAACACTCGAGGATCAGACCCACCAAAAAACTCATTTTAGAGTGTCACAAATAGGCGTGAAGGCCACCTAGGCCCCGCTGAGGGAGTCCTGGATTAGGGGGTATCCGGACAGCCGAATTGTATACATCGTCTGGACTATTGAAGCGTGAAGATACAAGACTCAAGACTCCGGCCCGTGTCCGGATGGGACTCTCCTTTGCATGGAAGGCAAGCTTGGCGATTCGGATAATGTGTTTCCTTCCTTGTAACCGACTCCATGTAAACCCTAGCCCTCTCCGGTGTCTATATAAACCGGAGAGGTTGGTCCTTAGAAGGATGATCACAATTACAATCATACCATCATAGGCTAGCTCTTAGGGTTTAGCCTCTACGATCTCGTGGTAGGTCTACTCTTGTACAACTCATATCTTCAATATTAATCAAGCAGGAAGTAGGGTTTTACCTCCATCGAGAGGGCCCGAACCTGGGTAAACATGGTGTCCCTTGCTTCCTGTTACCATCAGCCTAAGAGGCACAGATCGGGACCCCCTACCCGAGATCCGCCGGTTTTGACACCGACATTGGTGCTTTCATGAGAGTTCCTCTATGTCGTCGCTGCAGGGTCTGATGGCGCCTTCAATCGTCAACAACATGGTCCAGGGGGAGACTTTTCTCCCCGGACAGATATTCGTGTTCGGCGGCTTCGCACTACGGGCCAATTCGCTTGGCCATCTGGAGCAGATCGATAGCTACGCCCCTGGCCACCAGGTCAGGTTCGGAAACTTGAACTACACAACGGATATTTGCGGAGACTTGATCTTCGACGGATTTGGGCCTGCGCCAGGAGCACCGAATAGTCACGATGAGCACGGCTTAGACCTGCTGTCGGACGAAGCTCGGGATATCACCCCCGCAGTAGCCTCGGATCTAAATCTGGAGCAGGTTGCGTTGCCTAAGGACGGAGGGGTGGACCCCGCCCCGCAGGCCGCACACTCATCGGTGGAGGAGCTGAACACAGGTCCCACCTCTGTGGAGGCCTGTAACCCCGGGCCCCCGGACTCCTATCCGGATGTTGGTTCCGGTCCGCACACCCTCGAGCTAGCCGAGCCAGGTTGGGTTCCGGTAATGGAGTTTACCGCTGCAGACATCTTCCAACACTCGTCCTTTAGCGACATGCTGAACTCATTAAAGTCTCTCTCTTTGTCAGGAGGCTCTATGCCGAACTCTATCCGGCTTGAGTGGGAAGCAGGCGATGAAGGAATTCACTGTCCACCCACCACCCACTTCATTGCCACGGTCAATGATTTAACTGACGTGCTTGACTTCGACTCCGAAGATATCGACGGTATGGACGACGATGCAGGAGAAGTACAGGAGCCACCGCTCGCAGGGCGGTGGACGGCCACCTCGTCACACGATATATACATGGTGGATACGCCCAAGGAGGACGACGGCAGCAATCCGGAAGATAAAACCCCAGGGCAAAAGCCAAAACGGCGGCGCAGATGCCCCTCAAAGTCTAGCAACAGTAAAAATATCGACAAGAGCGCAAGAAGGATCGACATACCAGCAAACTCCGAAGGCAATAATGACCACATGGACCCAGTGATGGAGCAGGACGAGCCATGTCACGCCGAACCGAGTTCGGAGCAGACGCCCGATCACAATGATCCAGAGGGACGAGTCCATCAAACCTCCCCAGGACAAGAACACAGTCCAGATGATGATGCATTCATCATTCCGGAAGAACGCGTGGAATGAGATAACCTCCATAGAAAGCTTATGGCCCAGCGAGAAGTCTAAAGAAGCAGAAGCAACGGCTCAAAGCCGCACAGGAAACGCTCAATCGCAGATGGAATAAAGTGCTAGACACCAAAGAAAGATATGGAGATGATCGCCACACAAAGAGCTATCCCAAACTCAAGCTACTGCCAGAATTCGACGACGAGGCCGTTCCACCAAAGAATAATACGACCAGGAGACCAGAAGGACCACTTCACAACCGCAACAGAACGGCTACTGACGCCGCGCACGATCTACATGAGCATCTGGATAAGCAAGCTGGTGCGTCCAGGTCCATCTATGGATCTAAAGGACACACCCCGGCGAGGGACTATGGTCACCAGAACGATCATACAAACCAAATACCAGTTTGGAATAAGCTCCGGACATAGTAACAACCAACTGCATGCCACAGCGCGTCCAGATACAGAGGGGCTGCTCACCCCCTGTGCTTCACCGAAGAAGTACTGGACCATGAATTCCCACAAGGTTTCAAACCTGTGAACATAGAGGCATACGACGGAACGACAAACCCAGGGGTCTGGATCGAGGATTTTATCCTGCATATTCACATGGCTCATGGGGATGGCCTCCAGGCCATCAAATACCTTCCCCTCAAGTTGAAGGGACCAGCTCGACACTGGTTGAAAAGCCTCCCCGAAAATTCAATTGGGAGTTGGGAGGAGCTCGAGGACGCTTTCAGGGCCAATTTTCAAGGGACTTATGTCCGACCTCCGGATGCGGACGATCTAAGTCACATAACCTAACAGTCCGGAGAGTCCGCCTGCAAGCTTTGGAACAGATTCCTCACTAATAAGAACCAAATTATCGATTGTCCGGACGCCGAAGCCTTAGCGGCATTCAAACACAGCATCCGGGACGAATGGCTCGCCAGAAACCTCGGCCAAGAAAATTTAAGGACAATGGCAGCCCTAACAAGCCTTATGACCTGCTTTTGCGCGGGTGAAGATAGCTGGCTAGCCCGTAAAGGCACCAGCGACCCCAGAACATCCGAAATAAGGGATGGCAATGGGAAGCCACGGCGTATCAAACACAGATGCTAAAACAAGGAAGAGAGCCTGGACAACACAACGGTCAATGCCGGATTCAGGGGCTCTCGACCCGATCAGCAAAAGAAGCCATTTAAAGGCAGTAAAGAGGGACCGTCCGGTCTGAACAGAGTCCTGGGCAGACTATGCCAAATTCATGGAACCCCGGAGAAACCTGCAAACCACATGCATAGAGAATGCTGAATCTTCAAGCAGGCCGACAAATTAAAAGCCGAACACAAGGGGAGGGAAACTCCAAGTGAAGACGAGGATGAACCTCGCCAGCCGAACACTGGGGGACAGAAAAAATTCCCGCCAGAGGTTAAAACAGTAAACATGATCCACGCGACTCACACATCCAAGACAGGGCACGAACGCGCATGACATAGAGCCCATCGTACCCACATCTAACTACTGGACGTCTTATCCGATCACCTTCGATCACACAGACAGCCGAACTAGTATTCGGCGGGGAGGATCAGAGGCCTTGGTGCTTGACCCAATAATCGACGGATACTGTCTCACCCGTGTCCTCATGGACGGCAGCAGTAGTCTCAATCCAATATATGAGGACACTGTCCGCAGGATGAGGATAAACCCATCCAGAATTAGCCAAAGCAACACCACCTTTGAAGGGGTGATACCAGGCATTGAAGCCTACGACAGGGGCTCTGTCCTACTGGAGGTAACATTTGGCTCCCCAGGCAACTCCAGAAGCGAAGAACTACTCTTCACCATTGCACCCTTCCAAAGCGGCTATCATGCACTTCTTGGAAGAACGGCCTTCGCCCGCTTCAACGCATTACCGCACTATGGCTACCTTACACCCAAGATGCCCGGTCCATGTGGCGTCATCACCGTTAGCGGAATCACAGAGCGCTCTTCACGCGTAGAGGAACAAGCTACGACCCTGGCAGCCGGACTATAAGCGGCCTCCAATATCAGAAAACATGACTGGTCATTAAGACCACATACACGGTTAGACGAGTCCGGTAGCCCGGATAAAATTAAACCAGGGCACCGTATATGTAATCCCATAGCGGACACCAGGGGATATAAATATTTAATACAACCCCACACTTGGCTCAACCTTATTGGCAGGCCAACATCTTACACTTTTACTATCCATCGCATACTTACGTTGTACTCTCCTACGAGTTTTCCTTTTTCCACAGACAACATTCGCGCGATACCCTTCCAGGATATGGCACAACGGAGACAAAGGCGCATACGTGCAGCAGGGCCCCGTTCAACAGGTTTCTTTTTAGATTAAGCCCCTGTGTAAACCTTTTCTATTGCCTCTTGTTGTTTAACCATCCCATGGTTCCATACCCACAGAGGATACTGTCGTTATTGGCATTTCGCCACGACAGATTACCGCACGTACCTGGAAACACAGGGTTTATGATGAATGGGCATTCTTGAGCCCATCTTCTATTATAGAGCCCGAATACCTTCGGGAGTGTTCGGCGTCACGAGTTTGGCCTTATATGCATCAGCTCCGAATAATGCTTTGGTCAAATGTTGGGTTTGCCCGGCTCCTGGGTTTTCCGCCTTACGTTCCGTTATTATCGGCTAAGGCGGCCAAAGGAGAACTACTGCGATTGTGCCCTGGTTATTCCGGATGAGCACCTCAATAGAGAAAGCCGAAAACTGACTGTCATGATGCAGCGAGAGACTGTTCAACCACTCGAAGACTCACCAGAATCTTTAGGATTCCTCCGCATTAACGAAGGGCCGTTTCCCGGCCATGTACATACGCGCCCGTATTCAGATGCATGCGAAGGTACCAGGGGCTACATAGTAGCCCCACCTTTAGACGCCATGGCTAAGCAAAAGTGTTACATCTATATAGTCCGGTTGCCTAGTTCAACGTGTGATCACCTCCTTAATGGACCAAGACGTTGGATCAAGTGTGATTAAGCATATTTTTCGCGAACACCCCCGCATTGTATGCGTGGGGGCTGAAGCCAACGACTGCTAACTTTCGGATTAATTATATACATACATAAAAACGGCCGCATAGGGGACACAATCATCATTTCAGGCAAAAAGTATAAATATAGCCTCATAATCAAAATAAACATTGTTTTACAATGATTCGATTTATCACTCGAACAATACATTCTTCGAAGCATTGCGCCTATATTAGTCGGGCACCTTCTGTGACCTGCGCCAAGTAGTGCTCGGCTGGATATTGGCCTCCCGCCGGATCCTGGGTTGCTACAATGGTGACCTCCATATCCGACCAATAGGCTTTAACGCGGGCAAGAGCCATTCATGCACCCTCTATGCACGCTGACCTCCTCATGGTGTCGATCCGAGGCACGCCCCCAAGGAATTGTTTCCCCAAACCAAAGTAGCTGTCCGGCTTAGGCCCCTTCGACCAAAGATGGTCTATTACAGACTGCATTGCAAGCCCGGACAGCATGTGAAGCTCCTCCACAGCAGCCATCTTCTCATTTAACGGCAGCGGGCAAGTGGGAGCATTGAATTGCGACCAGAAAAGCTTCTCCACTTCCTTATCACCTTGATCCTCGAAGAACTTGGCAGCGTCAGCCGTACTATTCGCCAAGTCCGCATATGCGTCAGCCGGACTCTAGCGTCCATCCAGGGGAGCATACTTCGGATCCAAAAACTTCGTCCGCAGTAAGTAGTAGCCCCGAGCCACGATTTTGTCAGCCTGTTGGAGCTCCTCCCGCATACCTCGGATCTCGGTCCGCATCTCCTTGGTGGCATTAAGTGCCTTGTCCAGCATGTCCGAGCTAGCCTTATTCTCCTTTTCAAGGAGTACATACCGGTCGGTGGCATTTTTCTAACTCCACAGCCATTTTGGCTATCTTTTCCTCGCTTCGGCGATGAGCAGCCCGTTCGACTCTCAATTCTTCGGCCGCCTTTAGGGCAGCCGCATTGCTAGCCCGAGCTTGTTCCTTGGCCTGAGCAAGTTCCGCCCTTAGGGCCTCCACAGCAGCAACACCATCTGCAGCACAAACACATTGCACTAATATTATGCCCCTCTCACATTTTCCAATACAAAATAATAAGGGAAGAAGAGCACATACCCTGTGACTCGTCTAGCCGTTTGTTCACCAGCGTGATATCGGCATCGATAGATCCAATCTTCCTCCTTAGTTCGGCAACTTCAACAGACTGGTTGGCTGCCGGATCCTTAGATACCTGCACACATGTACAACACAACCATTACTATATGATCCCCCGTTTGCCGCCTATGGCGGGTAACCAAAGTCTCAGGGGCTACTATCCATATGGAGCACACCTAGCACGTGCCTCACAGCCAAAAAATAGTGCATTTTTTATTAAATACCTCAAAGCCTCTGAGCAGGCTCATAATTGCCTCATTCAAACCGCTTGTAGCGGATGAAATCTTCTTAAGCATCGCCCTCATTAATGAGCGGTGCTCTCCCGAGAGCGCAACTCGCTCTAGAAGACCTGTTAGTACGTCCGGCCGGGCATCGAACTGTGTCGGACCCTTCTCATCGCCCCCCGTGGGAGCCAAACGCTCCGGGCTCAAGGGGACTGACGTATTGGCCTCCGGTTTCGGCAGATCCGGACTCCTCCGTGACGACACCTCAGTGTCACCCGCTTCATGAGGCGGAAAGGTGGGTGGGGTCTCGCTCTCCATCATATCTGGAGGAAGATCCCGCGAAGATGAACTCTGTTGAGGAGAGCTGCTAGCCGGACTGCAAAAGACGAATCCTGGTTATTGATCTCGGAAAAACACAGTACCATCAGAATAGTGGTTAACTTACAGCTCGGTCGAGGGCTGGCTCGTTGGCGGGCCTGACGTGGTGAGAACGCCTGTCGAGACAAAGCCCCCCGGGGACACTTTCTTCCCCTGTTTGGGCATCTCCGTCTCCAAGTCTTCGAAGGCGGCCCTTTTCTTCCCGTGCGGGTAGGTGGCCTCAGATTCCCCTCCACGACTATCCTCCTTTGGGGAGAAATCAATTCCCCCGGTCCGGATGCGTAGTGTGTGAAGTCCGGCTTCGCTGCTGAGGGAGTCCAGGATTAGGGGGTGTCCGGATGGCCGGACTATGACCTTTGGCCGGACTCCCGGACTATGAAAATACAAGATTGAAGACTTCGTCCCGTGTCCGGATAGGACTTTCCTTGGCGTGGAAGGCAAGCTTGGCGAATCGATATGTAGATCTCCTCCCATTGTAACCGACTCTGTGTAACCCTACCCTCTCCGGTGTCTATATAAACTGGAGAGGTTTAGTCCGTAGGACGAACAACAATCATACCATAGGCTAGCTTCTAGGGTTTAGCCTCTTTGATCTCGCGGTAGATCAACTCTTGTACTACCCATATCATCAATATTAATCAAGCAGGAGTAGGGTTTTACCTCCATCGAGAGGGCCCGAACCTAGGTAAAAACATCATGTCCCTTGTCTCCTGTTACCATCCGCCTAGACGCACAGTTCGGGACCCCCTACCCGAGATCCGCCGGTTTTGACACTGACATTGGTGCTTTCATTGAGAGTTCCTCTGTGTCGTCACCTTTAGGCCCGATGGCTTTTCCGATCATCAACAACAATGCGGTCCAGGGTGAGACTTTTCTCCCCGGACAGATCTTCGTATTCGGCGGCTTTGCACTGCAAGCCAATTCGCTTGGCCATCTGGAGCAGATCGAAAGCTATGCCCCTGGCCATCAGGTCAGATTTGGAAGTTTGAACTACACGACTGACATCCGCGGAGACTTGATCTTCGATGGATTCGAGCCACAGCCGAGCGCGTCGCACTATCACGATGGGCATGATCTAGCTCTGCCCCCGGACAGTGCCCAGAAGGCCGCTCAGGTGTCCGCTCCGACCCTTAGCTCGGAGCCGACTGCGCCAATCGGGGACGGATGGTTGGACACCGCCTCGAGGGCTGCAATCTCTACGGCGATCGAGCCGAATACTAGCCTTGTCCTTTGTGAAGCTCGTAACTCCAAGGTGCCGGACTCCTTTTCGGACTCTGAATCTTCCGCACCCCTTCTGATCGAACCCAATCGCGCTCCGATCATGGAGTTCACCGCCGCGGACATCTTTCAGCACTCGCCCTTTGGCGACATCCTGAATTCACTAAAGTCCCTTATTTATCAGGAGAGCCCTGGCCGGACTATGGTCAGCAAGGTTGGGATGCGGACGACGAAGAAATTCGAAGCCCACCCACCACCCACTTTGTAGCCACTGTCGATGATTTAACCTAGATGCTCGACTTCGACTCCGAAGACATCAACGGTATGGACGCCGATGAAGGAGACGACCAAGAGCCAGCACCTATAGGGCACTAGAAAGCCACCTCGTCATATGACATATACATGGTGGACACCCCAAAAGAAGGGAATGGCGTTGGAACAATGGAGGATGACCCCTCCAAGAAGCAGCCTAAGCACTAACATCAGCGGTGCCGCTCTAAATCCCGCCATAGCAAAAACGGTGATTCCGGCACCAGAGACAATAACACCCCGGACAGTGCCGAAGACAACCCCCTCCAGCAGGATTCAACACAGGAGGATGGGGAAGCTAGCCCTCATGAGAGAGCGGCAGACAGAGAGGTCGAGGACGACAATTATATGCCTCCCTCCGAGGACGAGGCAAGCCTCGACGACGACGAATTTGGTGTGCCTGAGGATCTCGTCAAACAAGAGCGTTTCAAACGCAGGCTTATGGCCACGGCAAGCAGCCTCAAGAAAAAACAGCAGCAGCTTAGAGCTGACCAAGATTTGCTAGCCGACAGATGGACTGAAGTCCTGGCGGCCGAAGAGTACAAACTCGAACACCCCTCCAAGAGCTACCAAAAGCGCAGGCTGCTACACTAATTAGAGGAGGAAGCACCTAAACCTACATCACCAGCATATGACGCAGCCGACCGGCCACCTCGTGGCCGCGACAGAGAGGCCTCTCGGCCATCCATTCAAGCTGCACCCCGGCGCCGCTCAAAAAGTACCAAGGCACGGGGAAACGCGCCAGACCTGTGAGACATATTGGAGGACAAGGCCAGGCAAACAAGTTCGATCTACGGATCGCGTGGGCGCCCCACGACACGTGATGATAACCGTCACGCCGGATAAGGCAAATACGGCCAGGCCGAACTGGGCAGGCATAGCTCATATGAGCTACGTCGTGATATAGCCCAGTACAGAGGCGTCGCACACCCACTATGCTTCACAGATGAAGTAATGGATCATCAAATCCCCGAAGGGTTTAAACCCGTAAACATCGAATCATACGATGGCACAACAGATCCTGCGGTATGGATCAAGGACTATCTCCTTCATATCCACATGGCCCGCGGTGATGATCTACACGCCATAAAATACCTCCTACTCAAGCTTAAAGGACCAGCTCGGCATTGGCTTAATAGCTTGCCAGCTGAGTCAATTGGTTGCTAGGAGGACCTGGAATCCGCATTCCTTGACAACTTCCAGGGCACTTATGTGCGACCACCAGACGCCGATGACTTAAGCCACATAATTCAGCAGCCAGAGGAATCGGCCAGACAATTCTGCACACGGTTCCTAACCAAGAAAAATCAAATAGTCGACTGTCCGGACGCAGAGGCCCTCGTAGCCTTCAAGCATAACATCCGAGACGAATGGCTTGCCCGTCACCTAGGACAGGAAAAGTCGAAATATATGGCAGCCCTAACGACACTCATGACCCTCTTTTGCGCGGGAGAAGACAGCTGGCTAGCTCGTAGCAATAACATGACCAAGAGCCCTGGTAATTCGGATACCAAGGAAAACAATGGCAGGTCGCGTCACAACAAGCACAAACGCCGCATTACGGCGACAACACTGAGGCTACGACAGTTAATGCCGGATTCAGAGGCTCTAAACCCGGTCAGCGGAAAAAGCCATTCAAAAGAAATACTCCGGGCCCGTCCAGTTTAGACCGGATACTCGATCGCTCGTGCCAGATACACGGCACCCCCGAACAACCAGCCAATCACACCAACAGGGATTGTGGGGTGTTCAAGCAGGCAGGCAAGTTAAGTGCCGAAAACAGAGACAAGGGGCTGCATAGCGATGACAAGGAGGAGCCCCGGCCGCCGAACAGCAGACGATAGAAGGGCTTTCCCCCACAAGAGCGGACGGTGAACATGATATACGCAACCCACATCCCCAAAAGGGAACGGAAGCGTGTGCTCAGGGACGTATATGCATTGGAGCTAGTCGCCCCAAAGTTCAACCCATGGTCCTCCTGCCCGATCACTTTTGATCAAAGGGACCACCCCACTAGCATTCTTCACGGCGGATTCGCCGCATTGGTTCTAGACCCAATCATTGACGGATTTCACCTCACTAGAGTCCTCATGGACGGCGGCAGCAGCCTGAACCTGCTTTATCAGGATACAGTGCGAAAAATGGGCATAGATCCCTCAAGGATTAAACCCACAAAGACGACCTTTAAAGGCGTCATACCAGGTGTCGAAGCCAGCTGTACAGGCTCAGTTACACTCGAAGTGGTCTTCAGATCCCCGGAAAATTTCCGAAGCGAGGAGTTAATCTTCGATATAGTCCCGTTCCACAGTGGCTATCACGCCCTGCTTGGGCGAACCGCATTTGCAAAGTTCAATGCGGTGCCGCACTATGCATACCTCAGGCTCAAGATGCCAGGCCCTCGAGGAGTCATTACGGTCAATGGAAACACCGAACGCTCTCTCTGAACAGAGGAGCACACGGCGGCCCTCGCGGCGGAAGTACAAAGTAGCCTCTCAAGGCAATTCTCCAGTCTGGCTGTTAAACGTTCGGACACCGTCAAGCGCGCCCGGAGTAACCTATAACAAGACCGTCTGGCACCTTCCGAGCAAGCATAGCAGTGTGGCCCCAACCCCAGCCCTCGCAAGATTGTGAAACCAGTACCACGCATACATAATTACGCTCTGGAAATACCATGGGCATAAGGGGAGGGGCACAACCACGGCATGCCTAGAATGCGGCTCAACCACACTAGGGGCTCCCGATTTTGTCATTTGTCTTTTCTTACTTTCAGGACTCCACTCTTCGGAAGGCCTGTCGGGCAGTACACTCGCTGAATACACGATGCAATAGCCAGGGAGATAGCAAGCCACGTCGAAAGTCCAGGTGGTCTCGATAATGAGCTAAATACCTGTCTTACTTAAAGTCTCGCAGCTTGCCCCTGGAGGGGGACATGTTAAAAAATCCCATCTCTTGCTGATCGCACTATTTGTATCATTCTGCTTTCATAGCAGCCCTTTAATAAACAATACATAGCTCTTGTCTATTATTGCATTCATTTTTCATGTAAATATGTTCAGTCATGACATTATGCAACCGTACACTTTGGTACGGCCAATACACCAGGGGCTTAAGCACCCCACAATACGGTGTGAGAAGACCGAACACTCTCATGAGTGCGGCACCCTGAACTTATAGCATTATATGCATCGGCTCCGAATCATGTCTTGGGTCAATAGTTGGGTTTGCCCGGCTCCCATGTTTTGGTACCTTACGTTCTGCTATATCGGCTAAGGTAGCGCTGGGAGAACTACTGCGATTGTGCCCCAGTTGAGCTGGGTTAACACCTCAGTAGAGAAAGCTAAAACTGACCGTCATGATAGGGCGAGAGACCGGTCGCTGTTCGAGAGGTTTTTCGAGTCCCTAAAGACTTATGCCGCTTAGAGCGAGGAGCTGGCTTTGTCCGGCCTAGGCGTGGATAGCGCCCCGAACTCGGTCTTCCGAATACTAGGGGCTTCGCCGAAATTTAAAATTGTAGAATTCTATGGCTAAGTGAGAGTGATAAAGCATTATAAGTCCGATTGCCTTGTTCGTTGTGCTGAGCGCCTCCCTCGAAGGACCCAAGAATGGGAACAAGAGCGCTCAGGTTTATCCCGAACACCCCAGCACTTGTGGCATGGGGGCAGAAGCCGACGACTTGCATCTCTCAGATTTAATAAACGTCCGCACAGAAGGTAATATTTTAAATCCAAAAAGCGTTGCTTAGCGCAGATGAACAAGTTTTCAGCGCACTGGACAAACATAAGCGAGTTTACTCAAAAATTACATCCCTGGTACATTCATTCGCCACAAGGCGGGCACCCTTCAGGACGCCCTCATAGTTCATCTCGGGCCTGCGATGCTCCTTCCCCTCCGGTGGCCTATCCTTTACCAGCTTCTTAGCATCCAGCTTGCCCCAGTGCACTTTGGCATGGGCAAGGGCCCTACGGGCGCCTTTGATGCATACGGAGTGCTTGATGACTTCAAGCCATGGACAGGCATCCACCAGTCGCCGCACCAGCCCAAGGTAGCTCCCAGGCATGGCCTCCCCAGGCCATAGCCGGCCAATAAGGCCCTTCATGGCATGTTCAGCTGCCTTATGGAGATCGACCAGCTGCTTCAGCTGGTCACTCAGGGGCATCGGGTGTCCGGCCTCAGCATACTAGGACCAGAATACCTTCTCCGTCGAGCTCCCCTCCTCGGCCCAGTAGAATGCGGCAGCGTCGAATACACTGCAGGGCAGATTTGCGAATGGTCCTGGAGAACTCCGGACTCGGGTAAGTAACAGGTAATTTACTTTCACGTGCTTGATTTGCATAAAGAATGCCTTACCCGCCGCTATCTTTTTCATCGCCTCAATTTCCTGAAGGGCCTTTTGGGCTTCGGCCTTGGCAGATTTGGCGCTTTCCAGTGCCGAGGCAAGCTCAGACTCTTGAGTCTTGGAGTCAAGCTCTAAACTCTCGTGTTTTTCACAAGAGCATTAAGCTCTTTCCGCACCTCCGCCACCTACGCCTCCTGCTTTTCTCGCTCAGTGCGCTCCACGACCGCATTGTCTTTGGCCTTGGACAACGCTTCCTCCAGGGCCGCCACCTCGGTTGTGGCCCCTATAATATTCACGTTGGTCCTGTCAATATTTGCAACCAGGTATTTTTATATACTTACATAAGGTACTACCTACCTTCCTTGTCCTCGAGCTGCTTCTTGGCACGGCCGAGCTCGTTCTCGGACCGCTCGAGGCTCTGCTTCAATGCATCGACCTCCGCAGTCAGTGCGGCAGAGGTCAGCAGCGCAGCCTGCATTCCCATATTGACATATTTATGTTAGACTCCTGCGTATATCTTTTTAGATCCTCAGTCCGGTTTTTCTTTCCGAACACCAAAATGAGCATCAGGGGCTACTGTCTATGCGGTAACATTTTTACATGTTTTGAAATACATATCTCGAAGCCTGTTAGAAGGCTGGCACATGCTTCTATCAGCCCACTCTTGGTGGACTGAACCTTCTGGATCACCGCACTCATAATAGTGCAGTGCTCCTCGTCGATGGAGGCACCGTTAAGCACCTCCAGCAAATTGTCCGGTGCCTCCGGTTAGACGGAGGCCGCCGGCGTCATAGGCTTGCCCTCCTTTTAAGGGAGCCTCCTGCCGGACTCTAGAATCACTGAAGGTTCCGGAGCGGTGTCCGGCCCAGGGCTGGACTTAGATTCCTCTGGGGCTTCATCCCCTTTGGGCCTGGAGTCCGGGAGGTCGCCTTGCGGCGCCTCCAGGACCACCTCCTCCTGGTTTAGCCCCTTTTGGGACTCCACCTCGGCATCGTCCGTAGGGCGAGGGGAGGTAGCAGTCGGGAGTGAAGCACTATTCACATCCGGAGAATCCAGGGAACCGCTCGACGAATCGTCGAGCTGAGCCTTGGGTGGACTGCATGATTAAATTCGGCGCCAGAAGGTACGGTACAATAAAGGAACGCAATGAGTTATTCTGGTATCCGAATACTTACGATTTTGCCAGGGGCTTGGCCCTGGAGGGACGATCCTCTCCGCCATCTTCGGCGTCGGTGGCGTAGTCCGGGAGTAGGGTCTTCCCCTTCTTGGACCCTCCGGCCTCCCTAGTTGGGGCGGCCTTCCTTTTCTTTCCACCCCCTGTTGGAGGGGGAGAGGCTTGTTCTTCCTCCTCCTCGTCCTCGGAGGCGGAGTGCGCTTCGGGGTCGTCGGGCGATGAATCCGACACCACCAGGCGCCGGGAACTCTTTCGAGTCCCCGTGGCCTTTTTCTTGGCCTTCTTCTCCGGCACCACGTGAGGTGCCGGAACCAGCAGCTTTGCGAAGCGGGCGTCCGCTGGGCCTTCGGGCAAAGGAGCCGGACAGTCGATCTGTCCGGCCTTCTTCTGCCAGTCCTATTAAAGGAATGGGAGTTTAGATTCCGCATGGAGTCAAACTATGAAAAACAAGTACCCTGTAATGGGTAAACTAAGCTTACCGCGCTGGCTTGGTGCTTCGCACAGAATCCGTAATCGTCGGTAATGGGAGGGGGAACCTCTGAGCTCTTGAATAGCACCTTCTAGGCATCTTCGTGCATTGTGTCGAAGAGCCTGGACAAAGTTTGGTGCTGAGCCGGGTCGAACTCCCACAAGTTGAAAGCCCGTCATTGACACGGGAGGATCTGGCGGAAGAGCATGACCTGGACTGCGTTGACAAGCTTAACCTTCTTGTCCACCAAGTTTTAGATGCAGGTTTGGAGTCCGGTCACCTCTTCCGGATTACCCCACGACAGACCCGTCTCTTTCCAAGAGGTGAGCCGTGTGGGGATGCCAGATTGGAATTTGGGGGCCGCTGCCCATTCAGGGTCACGCGGCTTGGTGATGTAGAACCACCCTGATTGCCACCCTTTGATGGTTTCCACAAAGGAGCCCTCGAGCCAGGTGACGTTGGGCATCTTGCCCAACATGGCGCCTCCGCACTCCGCTTGCCGGCCGCCCACAACCTTCGGCTTGACATTGAAGGTCTTCAGCCGTAAGCCGAAGTAGGGCTGGATGTGGAGGAAGACCTCGCACACGACGATAAACGCCGAGATGTTGAGGATGAAGTTCGGGGCCAGATCGTGGAAATCTAGGCCGTAGTAGAACATGAGCCCCCGGACAAATGTGTGGAGTGGGAAGCCTAGTCCGCGAAGGAAATGGGGGAGAAACACGACCCTCTCATGGGGCCTGGGGGTGGGGATGAGCTGCCCCTCATCTGGGAGCCAGTGTGCAATGTCGTTGGACAAGTATCCGGCTTTCCTCAGCTTCTTGATTTGACCCTCCGTAACGGAGGAGGCCATCCACCTGCCTCCCGCTCCGCACATGATTGGTGAAGGTTGAGGTGGGAAGTGCGGACTTGGGCGCTGGAGCTCGATTGCGCAGGAATAGATAAGCGAAGGAGGAGGAAGGCGTAGATGGAAAGGGTGGATTCTTATCCGCTTATATGGGCGGCCGAAACTATGTGCCCCCACCAGCCTAGTAAAACTCGCTTATCTCCCAAGCGCCGCGATTAATGGTGCGGTTGGGTTACCCACGCCCGTATTGATGAGAATCCCGGAATAAGGGGACACGATCTCTGCTTTGACAAGACGTGCCAAGGAAACCACCTCGCTAAACACGCCGAGGTGGGATAGTAAAACGATTCGAATAAAGGCTTGGCTGTGGCATGATGTCACGCTACGGAATACGTCAGCAGATTAGATTTGTGCGAATATTATTCTCTCTACGGTGGTATGTGGAAACTATTTTGCAGAGCCGGACACTATCCTTGTGTTCAACATCTTCTATGAAGTATTCGGAGGAGGAACCCGCCTTGCAATGTCGAAGACAATTTGCGGGTCGGACTTGTCGTCATTGAAGCCTGGTTCAGGGGCTACTGAGGGAGTCCTGGATTAGGGGGTGTCCGGATGGCCGGACTATGACCTTTGCCGGACTCCCGGACTATGAAGATACAAGATTGAAGACTTTGTCCCGTGTTCGGATAGGAATTTCCTTGGCGTGGAAGGCAAGCTTGGCGATACGATATGTAGATCTCCTCCCATTGTAACTGACTCTGTGTAACGCTAGCCCTCTCCGGTGTCTATATAAATCGGAGAGGTTTAGTCCGTAGGACGAACAACAATCATACCATAGGCTAGCTTCTAGGGTTTAGCCTCTCTGATCTCGCGGTAGATCAACTCTTGTACTACCCATATCATCAATATTAATCAAGCAGGAGTAGGGTTTTACCTCCATCGAGAGGGCCCGAACCTGGGTAAAAACATCGTGTCCCTTGTCTCCTGTTACCATCTGCCTAGACGCACAGTTCGGGACCCCCTACCCGAGATCCGCCGGTTTTGACACCGACAGCTGCCCTTTCCTTCGCCTTTCCATTGGGGCATTTTGCTAAGCACCCGGCCAAGCATCTTGGCAATGGTTGGACCCGGCGAGCCTTCAGGAAGTGGCGCCGGACACCTGATTCTCTCTGCCTTGTTGAGCCATTCCTGGCCACGGAGGGTTTTTCAGAACAATGGTTATGGCAAATATAAACAGAGTGTCCGGCTTTAAGGTTACTTACACTACTAGGAAAAGGCCTACTAGTGGTGCACCAGTTTTGCCTACTAATGGCGCACTACTAGTGCGCCACTAGTACCACGCCACTAGTATTTTTTACTAATGGCGCACCACTGGTGCGCCATTAGTATACCAGATACTAATGGCACACCTGTAGTGCGCCATTAGTATGCCTAGAGGTGCGCCATTACTATCTCACTTAGTAATGGCGCACCACATAGGAGTGCGCCATTAGTAAAAAAAAATTCAATTTTTTTTCTTAATCTCGGGTCACTATGGCTTAATCTCGGGTCAAATCACACTCCGTAGTCAAACTTCCTGAAAGGTCACCCATCCTCACACTACTCCAGCCCAAGCACGCTTAACTTCAGAGTTCTATCCAACCCCAGCACCAGCTCACTTCACAGGCACTTGTTGATATATCTAGCATATCAATCCTATTAAACCTTGTTGATGTTTAGGACTTTATTCATGTTCACGAGTGTGATGAAATTTTGAAAAATTATTTCAAACTTCCGTTCATATTACGTATCATACTTAGATTCTAGATGCATGAATATGTTCGGATTTCGTGCACTTACGATTTTACCAGGGGCTGGGCCCTGGGATCCCACTCCGGGCTGCTGTTGGTAGCCGTGGTGGACGCCTCGGGGACGGATGTTCTTCCCCTCTTAGGCGAATCTGCCTCTAAGGATGAGGAGGCTGTCCTTTTCTTCTTCCCCCTCGTAGGGGACTCGGGCTCTTCTCCCTCCTCATCCTCTTCCTCCTCTTCCTCCTCTTCGTCCTCTTCCTCCTCCTCGTTCTCTCCGGAGGAGGGATGGTCACTGGAGTCTTCGGACTTCGTGTCTGAAGCACCGCGACGACGGAGACCGCTCCTGGTCTCCTTGGCCTTTTTGTTGGCCTCTTTCTTCTACGCCTTGTAAGGCGCTGGGACCAGCATCTTCGTCAGAAGAGGTCCCACCAGTTCTTTCGGCAGCGGGGCCGGATAATGAATCCGCTCCGCCACCTTCGTCCATCCCTGAGGCAATCATGGAAAGAAACATTAAAAAACATCTCCTTCGGGACATATCAATGAAACATGCAGATAGCCAAGACATAATGACAACTTACCGGACTGGCAGGGTGGGACAATTGGTACCCGCGGTCTGCGGCAGAGTCCGGCCATGGTTTGCCAGACTTGAAGAGCACCTTCCAGGTGTCCTTGTGCGAGGAGCCGAAAAGCTCCCACAGGGTCTGGTGCTCGACCGGGTCATACTCCCACAAATCACAGCCTTTGTGCTGGCAAGGAAGGATCAGGCGGACCAGCATCACCTGGACCACGTCAACAAGCCTGATGGCCCTGTCCTCCATACCTTTGACGCGCGCCTGGATCACTAAAAGTTCGTCGGACGACGACCAGTTCACGCCCTTCTTGGGCTAGGACGTGAGCTGCAAAGGGGCTCCAAATCAAAACTCAGGAGCAGCGGCCCACTTTTTGCCGCACGGCTCAGTGATATAGAACCACTGTTGCTGCCACTCCTTGACGGAGTCATTGAAAGTACACGTCGGCCATGTGACCTTGGGCATCCTGCTCACCATGGCACCTCTGCACTCGGCATGTTTGCCATTCACCACTTTGGGCTTCACATTGAAAATCTTGAGCCATAGCCTGAAGTGCGGCGAGATGTGGAGAAAGGCCTAGCATGCGACGATAAACCTCGAGATGTTGAGGAAGGAATTGGGGGATAGATCATGAAAATCAATCCCATAGTAATACATGATGCCGCGAACAAAAGGGTGAAGGGGGAACCCAAGCCTGCTGACGAAATGGAGGAGGAAAATGACCCTCTCATGGGGCTCCGGAGTAGGGACAATCTGTCCCGCCGTTGGAAGACGGTGCCCGATTTTCTTGGCCAGATATCCGGCCGCCCGCAGCTTTTTAATATCCTTCTCCTGGACGGAGGAGGCCATCCACTTGCCTCCTGCTCCGGATCCGGACATTTTCGGAGGACCTTTGTTGGTGGAGAAGATGAATGCTTGGGCGCTAGGGCTCGGGCGAAAGGAAAGGGGCGAGCAGAAGTAGAATAAGGCGTGGGTAGAAAGGAGGAGGCTTTTCCCTTTATAGAGGCGACGAAACTTTATGCCTCCCCGATTGCCTAATGGAACCTGCTCGTTCCCCACTCACCATAATTGGTGGTACGATTGGGTTACCCACACCCGTATTGAAGAGTATCCCGCGTTAAGGGGACATGATCTCTGCTTTGACAAGATGTGACAAAGAAACCGCCTCGCAATATGTGCGGAGGCAGGTTGTAAGAAACGGTTCGAATAATTACCAAACCATGGCGTGATGTCACACTACGAAGAGTTGTCAGCAGATCAGATTCGTGGATTATTATTCTCTCTACGGTGGTATATGGAATTTATCTTGCAGAGCTGGACACGGTCCTTGTGTTTGGAACTTATCTTGGAGTATTCGGAGATGGAACCCGCCTCGCAATGCTGAAGACAATCTACGCGCCGGACTCATTGTCATTGAAGCCTGGTTCAGGGGCTACTGAGGGAGTCCTGGATAAGGGGGTATCCGGACAGCTGGACTATATACTTTGGTCAGACTGTTGGACTATGAAGATACAAGATAGAAGACTTCGTCCCGTGTCCGGATGGGACTCTCCTTGGCGTCGAAGGCAAGTTTGGCGATTCGGATGTAGATCTCCTTCTCTGTAAACCGACCCTGTGTAACCCTAGCCCCCTCCGGTGTCTATATAAACCGGAGGGTTTAATCCGTAGGACACAACAACAACAATCATACCATAGGCTAGCTTCTAGGGTTTAGCCTCTTTGATCTCGTGGTAGATCAACTCTTGTAATACTCATATCATCAAGATCAATCAAGCAGGAAGTAGGGTATTACCTCCATCGCGAGGGCCCGAACCTGGGTAAACATCGTGTCCCCAATCTCCTGTTACCATTAGCCTTAGACGCACAGTTTGGGATCCCCTACCCGAGATCCGCCGGTTTTGACACTGACACTAGCCCCAAAAGAACAAATATTTTGCTTGATGGGGTTGGCAGCTCCATAATTAATAGAAGCATCAAATTAGTCATGCAACTTGGGAAGATCAAGAACACACAAACAAGTAATGAACAGAGGCTCAGAGCAGTGATGTAATAGCTAGCATCAGAAAATGTAGGGTAAAACGAACAAAAAGCAGTGGAACCACATGCTAGTTTGCTGATGTGTAATTAAGCATAGAGAATATTAAGCAGTCTGATGGAACCAACAGGTGGCATCAGAACAAAAATAAAGCATATTAACTATATGTGCACTGGTATGTAATTTAGCACATGTAACATGTTCACTACCAGAAGTATGGCCCTACAGGTGCAAGCAGAATAACGCGTCTCATGAAAAACTGAATGATGCCCTGAAGAAATTCGAAGGTGCGGTGCTTATGCTAGGAAAGTGAACGTAGGCGCCGGCCATTAAATAATAGTACCTGATTCTCGGCGGTGTATGGGTATCCTTGTCATACTTGATAGCTAAGGATCGTCGATTCTGCTCGTGTTGCGGTTGAATTTGGGCCGGCTGTCGCTGTCGCTGAAGCGGCTCCGGTGCTACGGTTGCGGCGCCTGTCGACATACAAGAAAGCTCATCTGTGGTAAGTGAACAGTTGCACGATAAAGAGAAAAAAACGAAGGAATACAAATCGAAATAACCTGATGAGGCTGCGGCGTCCGTAAAGCAGGGCCAGTGGAGTTGAATATGGCGTCCGTGGAGCGGGTCCGGTGTAGTGGACGAAGGCTTCGGCGGGCGCGTTGCACAGTGCTTTTGGTGAGGCGGATCTGTTGCAACGGACGAGGGCTTGTATGAAGGTCCAGTGAAGGGGCAGACGAAGGAGTCAGTGAAGGGCCTATGCTGTGGTGGACGAGGGTGCCGGTTAAGCAGATCCGGTGCAGTGGACCATGATGGCGGTCAAGGAGATCTGGAGCGGTGGACAAGCCAGTCGCTGAAGCAGCTCCGATGAAGTGGTGAGTTGGTAGTTGGGGGTTCCAAGGTGCGAAAGGTAGATCTGGCGGGGTGTGAGGTCCACCGCTGCGGCGGAGGACTAGATTCGGCGGCTTGCCATGGCTGGGGGGTCGGGGAGGGGAAGGGGAGGTGCTCTGGGGAAGAATGTTGGGGGCAAAGAGGGGAAAACAATGGAGTTAGCAAAGCAGCCCTTTTCCGTTCATGTGGTAGGGGTAAAACAGGAATATCGCAGGGCTAAGCTTTCGGGTGCGTGATATTTCGATGTGAGCGGGAAGTTTGAAAGCTTTTGGCGCCTAAAATTATAAGTATTCTGCTCTCGTACGGCCGACTGTGATATCATGGCCGACAATTTGTTTGTTTTGCACGCAAAAAAATGTGCAAGTTTTGAAAATAAATGTCTCCAACTCGAAACTTAGATTGTCCACTCAATTCAAATATGGATCATTGAGCTACTACAAGCAAATACCATCATACGGTCCAATTCAAATGAAATTCCAAATGTGTTTATCCTAAATATGATGACAAAAGCAAAAATGTGTATGTGTATGAATAAAGTGGATGATTATAAAGTTTGAACATGCCCGTATGTGTATATCTCTAGGTTTGATATACGAATTTGAAATCATGAAATCCCGGCTTAAAAAATGTACCTCCATTTAAATGAATTACAAAAGCTAATGATGGAGTCGAATTCCAAAATTCCTATCTTAGGTTTGTAATTCTGGTACATCAAGGTATATCACACATGTTCAAAAGTATGGTTATCTCATAGTACAAACTATGAAACAAATTGATCAACCATGAGTGCACAATATCTCAATTACGCTAAAGTCCCTCAAATATAGACACCTCACTCTTTATCTGAAGTCAACCCCCCACCCCCCACCACACACACACATAGAGAGAAGTCATTCTCTCGCCCAAACACCAACACACGAGCACATTAACACCCCTCTCTCTTCTAAAGTCCGGACCCCAACATAGGTCTCTATCACTTTGTCTCTCGGGCATGCACACATCTCTTACCTCACTCTCTAGGTCTCCCGCTATCTCTCTTACCCAAGCACACACACTATGTAGAGTGTATATTTCCCATACACACAAAATGTCGCCCCCAAACGTCTATCTCCCTAGTTATGTGGTTCTCGCGCACTCATCTCACACACCACCCCCACTGCAAACAAGCACACTTTGTCTCCTTGTGCACCACTCTCCTCTTTCTATCTCTCCCACATGCGGACCCACCCCAGCTCCTTCCTTGTATACATATATGTCGTGATTCTTTGCATAGCTCCCTAATGTATAATCATTCTCGATTTCGCACATTGTTCTCTACACCATCTATTCTAGATCTCTCATGAAGTCCCTATCACACACGCGATGACTCGCTTCCCTTGCGTCTCTATTCATAGGCCAATTTCTGACAACATCAACATTGTCTCCCTATCTATACGCCATTTATGGACACAAACAACCCCTCTCACCCCCTCTCTTCCTCTCTATCTCTCTCCATCGCTAGCTCTCTCTTTCTCTCGCTCTCACACCCCTCTCCCCCACACACACTCGATGTCTCTTCCAAATGGTCTGCTCCCCCCGCCCACACCCCTGCTATCCCGCTACTACACATGACACACCATTCCCCCTTCCCTTATACTAGGTTTACATCATCAGTGGTCTCTCTACTCCACATACACTCTCTCCCTCTCATACACAAACGCATGCACAAACACACGCAGACACACACAAACACCCATTTATCTGGATCCTCATCTCTCCCCATGTCCGCATGTGTATCTCACACACTCACTCTCTAATTATGTATATGTGTCTCCATGTTACACAACACAAAGCCCCATGTACATGTCTCTCTCTATCCTCCACACACATAGACACAAAGAATCTGTTATCATTGCCTCAGTCTCTAACATATCACATATGCACACTATCTCTCTCTCTCTCTGGCAAACACGCTCAACAAGGGTTTCCCCGTGAATAACTTACCGTCTATTCATGAACAGTCGTGGCAGTACAGCAAACACAAGACGTGAAAAAGAATAAATCTACACGTGCTTAGACCACCTAGTATGACTACTAGGACTAGACCAAGCCAAAAAGCGCGCCGCCGTCACCCCCTCCTTGTCGGCGACGGGAAAATCTTTGTTTTACACAGTCAAGAAGTCATTGTGCTAAGGCCCCACATGCCGAGGCGTTGAATAGAATGTAGATGCTAGTTTACGGAAGCAAGTATCGATAATATGTTTGTATCTCCATACTTATATTTCTTCTCTTATAAAAAACTCAGTTGCTGATGATGGTACATGTGCCATCTTGCAATATAGAGCGTCTGATCTATATCTGACGGATGGAAATTAAACTAAAAGATACCCGCACCCCTCTCCACATTTGCAGACAAGGCCTTCCCTCGTTCATCCTTATCTCCAACAAACCTCATTGTTGAGCAATTAAGAAAGGAAGCCTATGGAACAAACTGGCCTGGTGGCCGCTGCCGGCGTCGTCAATCCCCATGCCTCCGCTCAGTCCCCCACCAACCACCACCACACCCCACTCCTCTTCACCTTATCTCATATTTCTCGAGATACCATTAGTTTTTACACATGGGATTACTCCCGCAAGGGTCAATCACAACAAGTGTTTTATAAAAAAATGTATCTTGATGTTCCATGCAATGCACGGATCTTGCTAGTACTCCTAAACAAGACTAAGTTGGTGATGCTGGTATGTCTGCCATCTGTCATTTCTGACCATTAGATCTACATCTAACGATTGTGAGGTAAGTTGTTGCCTTTTCTCACCAACATCCCACTTGTCTACCAATTTGCAGAAAAATCCATAATTAGTATCTTAAAACCAACCACATCCCTCCCTGACCTCACCAAAACAGCCCAAGGAATATATTCTAATTGAAACATAATATATCTCTAGTGACATATGTATATCAAAATTAGAGTGTTTTGTACCAAGTTTGTGAATAAGTATTATTCTAATTATGATTCGTTGCAACGGACATGAACATTGCTAGTATTTCCAACCATGCATTTTTCCTAGTATTCCATAGTTTCGAGTTTTCCATCAAGATATTAGTCACTCATGGTTGATATTTACTTTCAATCATGTACACATATGTGCTATGTAACTAGCCTTGCTTATTGGCTTCCAAAGCATAACTTCCACTCCTACTTACAATATGTAGAGTATTTAACAAAAAACTACCACTTTCAACCAGCCCTAGGAAGAATCTATTGTACAAAAAATAGAAAAAACATACCCAAAATTTCTTAGTCCACGCCAAAAACTACTACCTAGTACTCCTACCAATTAGGTTCGTTTAAACCCATTTATGACAGGGTTGGCCCACACGTCCGTGCTGACGATGCAGCTTAAACCAACACCATTTTGTTTGACTGTTGACATGAGGGACCCATATCTGACCTTCTATCCTGTTATTCCCCCTCAAATCCTTATTTTTCCTGAACATTACTTCAAATAGTACTGATGCGTGTTCGTCGGTGGCGCCGATGATGAGCGAGTTGGCCGCCGCTCCGCCGGATGGGCCGGACACCGTGCTGGCCTCCGCACGGGTTGGCAAGCTGGCCCGAGCGTGACTCACGAGCGAGCAAGACGCCACGTTGGCCTTCGCTCAAGCCAGATGGCTGGCCTTAGCACGGCGCGCGCGAGCAAGCCGCCGCTCTGCCGTGCCAATCTAGCTAGCAAACCTTGTAGACGAGCAGCTAGACAGAGCTATCTTGGCTAGCTAGCGGCCGCGAGTGCCGGACGGAGCTGGCATCCGGGCTGCCGCAACATGGGCTCCGCACCGCCGGCGGTTTTGACCTCGCCTTCTGCCGGCGGCGGTAGCTCCATCCCATGGCCGAGGATGACTAGGTGAACAGGCCGGAGGTAGGAGGTCACTCGAGGATTTTTGTTGGTAAGAGCATGTACAATGGTTGATAAGGTAGTCTTATCTTAAGTCTGCCACGTATGCAAGTGGTAGTAGTTTCTTGGCATTTTAGTGGTTTCTTGCATTATAGGGGTTTCTTGCATTATAGGGGTTTCTTGTAAGGAACAATGTATGTAGCGACAAAAGGCGATTCTAGGTTGCGTTGTACTCCAACGAGTACTACTAGTGGTCGCGGGAGTGTATACCTCGTTTCGTGGGTTCGATCCCGGCCGAACACACGACGGCCTTTTTTTAAATAGTACTACTACACTTTGCTGCAAGCCAATATTTTACACAGGTAGTTTGAGTTTTGAAGTCAAACGGACGTGCGGCCCCACAATCTGGGTGCACTGGATAGCCTAGCCACGTGAACGAGTTTTCCTTCCCAGCATCTTGTGGCTCGCGTGCTCGCCCTAGCCCCACCTCGCTTGCAGCTTCCTCATCAGCTAGTAGCATATTTAAACTAGCGCCTCCCAATTAAGCCCGAGGAGCCGGAAAAGCCTGGCGGGGCATTGGGAACTGTGCAATATGGCTCTCCACGTAAAGTGCTCTACCAGTACTGTGTAGCTTGTGGTGTTGCACGCATGGACTTCACTCCATTATCGGCTCTACTATAAAAGAAATTCCTATTGACGTGTATTTTTTGAAACGGAGGCAAAAGCTTTGCTTCATATCTTCATAAAGAAGGAACTACTAACAAAGTTCGACGAGATCCATTACACCTCCACAAATGGAAGCAAAAAGCCTAGTCTCGCTGTATCAAATAACTCAAATGTTCTGTCCCCGCAGTAACCGTCGTTGATAAACAGGCTGCTAGTGTGTGCGTGAGAGGAGCGGCTGAGTAGGCCAGCTATGTGAGAGGAGCGGCTGAATGGAGCACTGAGAGTACCCACTAGGCCACTACACAGGTGTACTTTCCCTACATTGATAGTACATCGATGGTTCTAGAGAACAGTAGTACCCTCCACTTCCAACTGTAGCTCCTTGGCCCTGAGATTCAAGAGTTCAAAACTGGTGCACTATACTAGAACTAGACAAGAAGTACAATACATCACACTACTAGTTGAGAAAAGTAGTACTAGTACTGCTATAGTACGAGTATGTACTCCTCAGTCACATAATGTAAGATGTTTTTTGACACTAGTTGGCGTGTACAAAAAATGGCAAAAACATACCCAAAATTTTTTAATCCATGCCAAAAACTAATACCTAGTGCCAAAAATTTCTTACTAGTGCTATTATTTACAGTATAATGCAATCCCATAACGTTCCATAATGCTAGTACTAGTAGTAAATAATAGCCTCACCCCTTCACTGAGGAACGATCTACAGTTGGAAGGGACAAGGCCCTGCGGTTACTACGCTCTTATCTCCTCCTCGCCAGTTCCCCTCCCCCCGAAGAGAAGGCAGTTCGTCGCTGCTCCCATGGATTCGCCAGGAGGTTCTCCTCCTTGTCGGGGCTGGGAGACCTTGGACGATGATCCTCTGGGAGAAATTGCACGCCGCTCCGACGTCCTCACCGCTGCAAGACTCGGTGCTTCCTGCACCAACTTTTTCAAGACGCTGCTTAAACAGGCTTGGGAAAAGGCCATGCTTGTTGGTCTTCCATGCATCCTCGAGGAGAAGGTTCTTCTATGGGACAATCCTTCGAACAGTCCACCGCTCCCTAGCCATGGTTGCATGTTGACTCCGCTAGAGTTGCCGACGTTGAGAGGTAGTCGGATTTTGTCCGATGAGCAGGTCAGTAATGGAGTTTGATCATGTAGTACTTAGTTATTCCATTTCCACCCCGTAATTTCTCCGCTGTCCACCATCTTATATATAGGTCTGGGTCGGTGCCCACAAAGATTGGCTTGCATACCTCCGGCCGGATACCACCATCATTTTGCACAACATCCACAGCAGTGCGGACGTTCCGGTAGACCCCTTCTCCACCATTGGGATCGGCCTTCCGGACTGGCTGGGCTTGAATATGTATGATGATGCCTACATGAGATTGAATAAGATAGCAATTGCAGACCCGCCGACAAAGCGATGCGGCTACAACGATTACTATCTCATCGCGGTGTTCGACATAAGGATTGCCATCAATGCAAGAGGCAGTAACGACAGAGGCTGGCGCATGTTGGCGGCGACAGATTTGTACCCCTACAAGTTCGAAGACGCCGTGCGCCATCTAGGCCGCATCTTCACGGTGACAAGCCAGGGCACTTGTTTCATCTAGTTACCATCCTACAGTACGGGAGATTACAAACGGAATGCACAAACCATCATTTGCATCCCTAACGGTACTCCATTATTTTGCAGGGACAAGTCATCCCCCGATCAAAATAAGATCGCCGATCCTGGATGTGCATTTGCATCCATGATTCGGTCTAACCTGGAACCTTGTAGCTGACTTTGGCATATTGGGATCAACTATCTTAGCAGTCATTACCCATGGTACCACTGATGTGCAACATGGTCACACAATCTACCACGATCGGACCGTCACCATCTACCCAGGTATTCCATTTTAACCCTCTCGCCCTCTCTTTCATTGTTGTACTAGTAGTATAGTTCTTAGTAGTACTAGTAGGAGTACTTTTTACCTTGGAGGACGCATATAGGTAGCTAGGCCCTTGAAGACTTGAACCCACTAGCTGCCACCATTTTTGTTTTTCCATGTCTTACTATCTCATCCATGTAGCCAAGAGTGTGGCTATATATAATAAGCCGGTTATTTTACTTCCTCTATACCGGAGTAGTACTATTTGCTGCATAGTATTACTGACCGCCATATTTGAGCACAACATTATTATGCATGGACCTTGACTATGTACGTCACCATGTGTCCAGATTTGGGATGTTGCGTGTACCAGATGAACGGTGCCAAGTTTGACCCCCGTGATGCCACGTGGGTGCTGAGGAACACTCTTGGAGAGTACTCGCTTTTCATCGGGGATAGCTACCCCATTGTGAAGCGGATGCCACCTTCCGTGCACGACACGGAAGGCCTGCCGTTCATGATGCATGGTTGTGTCTTCATTGCGCACCGCCAGATGAATGACATGCTGGGACACGCTATCCCTGATTTATGCCACTTCAGCTTGGATGAGTCTCCATCATGTGGAACCGGACTAGAAAGCTGCGACAATGATTCCCATTACCCACCGCTATGGATCGTGCCATCCATGAAGAACACCTGGGACTGGAACCTGGAGGAGGACATGTAGCCCATCTATAACATGTAAGTGGAGTACGGTAATTGTGAACGGTAGCGCTATGAATATATGTGGACTAGTCGTGCACAAATTTATCACATGAATTGGAGATGAACTTATGTGGCATACTGGCATTTATCCTTTAGAATTTATTACTAGTAAATGTGTTATATGTACGTGCAACTTGTGTGGTTGTTGCACGGGCTCCAACATGCTCTTTGAAAAAAAGGTGGCACAGCTTTGGATATACGTGACGTGGTGGCATCATACAGTAGCATCGTTCTCTATAGTTGTAGTACACTCCTACTAGGACGACAACTCCTATAAAACCTTGTGCTTGGCTCTTTGCCTCTTCGGGAGGTTCAACAGTTCGTACTCATGTGAACCTTGCACTTGGCTCTTCGCCTCTTCGGAAGGTCCAACAATGATGATACTACAGTACAATATGCTTCTGGCAATCTGACACCGATTGAACTGCTGCATGTCCACCGCGAGGGCGAGGGCGAGGGTGAGGGCAAGGGAGAGGGAGAGGGCGCTGTAGTCAAAACCCTCTCCTCGTCCTACGAACCACCGCGCGCGTGGGCGAGGGAGAGGCGTAGTAAGCATGCTTCTCCTTGTTCGGCGAGTTGACGGGACACATCAAAGCAGTACTAGTACTAGTAGTAGTCCATACTGCGTCCTTTCCGATTAATATGGCTTAATTTGAAACGAGAAAAATACACTGGCGGTCAACGTATGTAACAATACGCTCTTTACGGTCACTCTATATAGTTTTGCGGTGATTATACGATCACTAGCTCATCGTAGAGCACCGTATTGCACCCTACTGACCGGCCACATAGTCGACGTGGCACTTTGTTGACTGGTTAAATTGTCACCTGGTTTGTGGGTCCCACCTGTCAGTTGGCAGAGCAAAGGAATCAGTTAAACAAAACTTTACGCAGGCGCGACACGAGTCCAACCCTTGCGCACGAACCGACTTGGCTGTGTATGTGAGTGCATGCACATGTACTCCCTTGGTCTTCCAACAAAGAGTGTACATCGGCTATAAGGCTAGTCATAGTGGAGAGTAACATATACTAGTATCATGCATATGATACTAGTGTATGATACTACATCTATAGTGCATAGTATCATAAAGTAGTATCATAGATGGTCTCATTTATTGCCATGCATGACACATACTCCCTCCTTTCCAGTTTATAGGGCTTATCTCAAAAGTTTAGTTTTTCCATTTTAAGGCTCAATTTGGTTGTTTTCCATCACATGTTCAGATTCCAAGGTGCATTAAATCATTGCATGCAAGTATTAAGAGAAAATTGACCAATGCATGTACTTTATGCATGCATGCATTGCAATTAATGCATTGATAAACATAATTTTTTAAGGAAAACAAGAGCATTAATTAGGTGCTTTTGCAAAACCACAAAAAAGTATTCCACCACTCACCATCTACCTTGATTGGTGAGATTTTTGAATTGAGCCCTATAAACCGGAAAGGAGGGAGTAGTAGCATAACATTTATTGTGTTACGATATATACCTATGTTACTACTACCCTCTCTCTCTTCTTTAATTGTTTGCCACATAAGCATGTTTGCGAGTCCCAAGTACATGATACTAGTTATGTTACCCCCACTATGGCCAGCCTAAAACAAAGAGTGTAGTACATGATGTACATCTACACTTCCAATGCATTTAGCCTTTAATCTAAATCGATATTGATTGACTAATGCACCAACTTGTGCTGTAGGTATAGGCTACATGCCTATCCTTAATTATAGCATGCAACGGCCTTCATTTAATCTTCTTCTCTCAATGGTCGCATGCACACATAAGTCTGATACTTGTGGGCGTTAATTATGCCTTGGTCAATGTGTAAATCTCTAAATGTACAGTCCTTCACGGACGTAGGGAGTAGGTTGAGCACTTGAGCGTGAGCGTGTGTGTTTCGTCGTGTGCCGTGTGCTGCATGGGTGTGTGAGTGTTGCGTTCGTCCATGTGTACGTGTGAGTGTTGCATGTTGCATGCATGCATGCATGCATGCATGGGGCTTACTCCCTCCCATTGACATGTTCATATTTCAAGCTTCCTCTGTTCCCTCTATATGGTGATACTCCCTCTGTTCCCAAATACGGAGTAAAAGCCTCCCACTGTTCCCAAATACGGAGTATTTGTCTTTCTACAGATTTCAACAAGTGACTAGGTACGGAGCAAAATGAGTGAAGTGAGCGTAGAGGCATAGGGATACTGTAGAAAGGAAGTCCTCGCGATCCATTATTCCCCATCTCGGTCAAAGAGAACTATTCAACTAGTCTTCACAGTGAAGTGACAATACACGCTGCAGCAGATGGGACACGTAATTAATAAGCTAAACCAGCGTGTTGGTGTTACTAAATCAGCCTTACCCAATACTGCCATAATGTTCGCGAGTAGAGCACACTTCCGCAAATATGCCTACGCACCTCTGTCCTCCATTAACTGACATATGGGCCCTCTTGTGTTAGACCCACATGTCATCGTTGTAACTATTTACACTCCGAAGGACGGTATATCCTGGTAGTAGTACTAGTAGAATTGAGATTTAATGCACTTTCTTCCCCGTCTTCCACTCTTCTTCCTACTCTCTTCTTGTTCCTCCTCTCTTCTTCGTCCTCCTCTCTTCCCCATCGTCGGCCGCACACCATTTACCCCCGCTCACTGCTCGCCCGCCCGCGCCATCTTCCTTGGTAGCTCGCGCGTACCATACCCCCCCCCGCTCACTGCTCGGCCACACGAGGAGAAGCTTCTTCGCTCGCCCGCCCGAATCCACTTCCCCGCTGGCTCGCAGGCACCGAAAACCCCAATGGCAGAACCGACTGACACGCAGAGCCGCGATTGGAATTACCTCCCCGATGTTCTCTTAGAGCAGACCTATAGTAGTATGGACCTACTCAGCACCGTCCGTCTGGCCGCATGCTCGGTGTCTTTGTACCTCTACTCATCTGCAACCGACCGACTCTTTTCAAGACACCCTGCTTGCTAATGCCCGATCCTCGCAGGTGGCCCAGACACCGAATTGACGATCCTACGGAGGTTTCCGTGGTTCCCCTTGACATGCTACCACTACCCGTCCACCTGTCCTTCATGCGCGACTACTACTGGGCGGGCATGAAGGCCAACTGGATCGTCCTCATCCACCACTCTGGTAGTCCGTGGCGTCTCATGGATATCTACACCTAGCGAGAGATCACCCTTCACACATTGTATACCGCCGCCATCGAGCCTCGCGGCCCGCCGGACACTCCTGCCTACTACGCACGAGACGCGTCAAGCTTTTGGCTCGACCTCTGTTTGCAGAAAGTTGTAATCTGCGAAGTGCCCACACCATTAGAAGACTACATGGATTACAAGCTCATTGCCTTGTTCAACATGGGATTAGTCTATCTGGAATCCGGTCATCATACATGGTTATGGCTCATCATCAATCCTGTTGAGGCAACATTTCTGTCTGATGCTATAGTGCACGATGGCATCGTTTACACGGTCGACGCACAGATTGGCTGCCTATACTGGTGGAATCTATCGTCGTGTAATTGTTCTATCTCATCTCATCTTTACCTTATAAATACGACTGTCTGTTCATTTGTTACAAATTTAGAATACATAGCATGTCTATAACCACATCATTGCTATATGTTCCTCTCATTTCCTAGATTTTTATGACCACACATGTTATTGTTAGAGTTGATATGAGAACAATTGGCATCTAATGATTGCTAGAATACATATTATGAGCATAACATCATGATTGCTATATGTTACTCTCGTTTACAAGATTTTTATAACAACGCATGTTATTGCTTAGAGTTGATATGAGAACAGTAGTAGTAAGTGCTATGGTAGAATATGAGTAGGTGATGTCATAGCTGTTTTCCTCTCATTGTTACATGATGTTTGAACCATGACATATTGCTAGAATATGAAAGCCATTGGCTTATTTTTTAACTTGGGGTATGATTATGACCACGACATTGTAATTCTCTGTCTATGATATGTGTCACTGTTATAATAATCTTAATTCAACACATACTCTAAACATGATTGTTTATTTTTGTCCTTTTGGTCTCCAATTTGAATTGTTGCAGCAGATGCAAATGCGCTGGCCTTCATGATTCCAGGACCTGGAATCGTACCAGCCGATGGGTGGTGGTTTATCGCTCGTTCAGCTGACGGCGGTCATTTGATGCTCATTCGCACGTATCAAATTGATCAAACCATTACATCAAACCACATGTAGTACAATGCGTGGGGCGTTTGTGACATTGATGGCTATGGGTGCTTCGTGTTCGAGAAAGATCCCAGCTCCGTTAGGCCAGGCGTATTCAACTAGAGGCGGGTTTACAACCTCGGAAACCACTCCTTGTTCCTCGGGCTCAATTATCCGATCATCCAACCAATCATCAATCATATCACCGGCGATGATTACCGTGCTATGCAACTTCCATTCGCGAGGGGGGACTATGTTTACACATCATACCATGGGTTTCATGAATCACCATATCAAGAGATTCATCGACACAGCTTATTGCCAGATAATCTTCAGTGTGTGAAAGGCATCAAGCTTCCATGCAATGGATGGCTTTTGCAAACCCGACATGCGGCAATGTGGTTCATGCCAACAACAAATATGCACAACTTGATTTGTGTTGATATCTAGACTAAGCCATGTATTCTGCTGCTATAGCACGACCCTCTTTTGTTGGATATTATGTACTGTTGTTAGTTTGAAGCACTCATCTGGTTTGAAGGATAGTAGATACCTTCCTGGGATCAAGTGCATCCTAACTCACCTGCATAGGATGTACTGATAATGATGATGGAGATGTTGTGCAGAAGCCATATATATATATATATATATATCAGTTAGGATTCAAGTGCGTACTTTTTAGTTAAACCTATGTATAAATTGTGACACTAAATACGACTAGTAAGTAGTACAGTAGCAGTACTAGTATACGTCAGTCAAATTATTCATCATGTCCACACATTGAATTGACGTGACAACATGCTGCGCGTGAGGTGACACAAGAATCCCGGTGGCGTGTTTGGGTATTCTGGACTTCAGATTTGGAGTACCACTTATCTGTCGAAATCTTTCATCATTCACTTAAAACAGTCGATTGATCATACATTGAGTACCTTATAACTGGAATTACCGATGCAAGTCGAAGAAGGATTGGCCGGTGCTGCCGGCTGGTGTCAAGTTTGATCCCATGGATCAGGAGCTGATCGAGCACCTTGAGGCCAAAGTGAGTGCTGACAGCGCAAGATTTCAGTCTCTCATCGATTTCTTCATACCAACCATCGACAGCGAGCATGGCATATGCTACACCCAACCTGAGAAACTTCCAGGTAAGACATCGATCGACCGTCTACTTGCACAAACATATTCCTTTGTTTGTAGCTCTATTTTTCTTTTTAGATGCAGACCTGGTGAAGCAATTACAATTTGACAGTTAATAAAAAGCGAAACAAGTGACTGCAACATGCCAAAGATGTTATGAAAATGCCAACTACGTACACTAAAACCTGTATTCCACAATACTGCAGGTATCACACTGAGTGGCCTAAGGAAGCATTTCTTCCAGCGCAATTCCAGGGCGTTCAAAAGGGGCACATGGACGTGTCACAAGATACAGTCGGAGTGCGGCATGCACGCAATGTGGCACAAGACCGGCAATACCTTGCCGGTGATGGCCAACGGCCGGCAGACGGGCAGCAAAAAAGGTTCTGGTGCTGTACACCAACAAAAACTTCGACCAATAGAGGACCAACTGGGTGATGCACCAGTACCACCTCGGGGACTTGGAGCAAGAGAAGGAGCAGGAGCTGGTCCTCTGCAAGATTTTCTACCAGACGAACACTAGGGCCAGGAGTAAAAAGATTATAAGTTAGTTTGGTATTGGTAGTTGTACTACCTTGTCGTCCACAAGTTGGTATTGTTGTTAACGATCTTTTGGTATGAACTTGCATTTGCTTCCAACCATCATGCCGAGGGTCGATGTGGATATAAAGCTGAATCATTTGTTTCGAAATGAATTTTCAGGCACCTGATTTTTATTTGATGGGTAGCATAAGCACCTGCCGTTCGAATTCCCAGTTCTCCATTTTTTTCGAAACAAGTGCATGCACTTATTATCACGATAAAAAAAACAACATCCGTGCTACATCCCAGTTATCAGTCTGTACTTGCAGAATTCTCTCATTTATTGAGCACGTATATTGTTTTTTCAGGTCGAGCAAGTTTCAACTGGGCTGTAGACTGCCCAGGGTTGGTTTTGTTTTTACCAGGCCCAGCCCATGAAGTCAATGGGGCACAAAGATCCAGCAGGTATCTACTGGCCTCTGGCCCGCCAGCGTTAGTTTTATTTAGTCTTACAACATCCGCAGGCAGTTTTTTTACTGAATCAAACACACAGCCCAGTTCTACTTTCCTCTTGAAACGCATGGCCTACATCCGTTTTCTAATCTCTACCTATAGTTTTACTAGTTCATATACACGTATCATTATATTGAAAACACATAAAATTCCCTTTTCATATTTACATCCTTATTTTTGTTGTTTTTTGCCACCCAGCGCTGATTTTTTTACCACTGGTTTCCCTTAAACCAACTCAATTGTCCCACGTCTTATTTGCTTATCATTTCGGGATTACAACAGTTCGAACTCCACCGAAATATGAAAAATAAGGTTGACAGCTGGGTCCACGGCCATAGCCCAGTTTTTTTGTGACTTGCCAAGTAAGTTGCTTTGTCAGGCCTATTGGGCTACAAATCTTTTAAGATGAGGAGAGCTTTCATTCGGCTCGCCGAGAAAATGGCCCATCAGTAATGAGAAATGGGTTGTACATTTTTAAAACACATCAAACCGGCAAATAGTTTCAAATATCTTTTTTTTCATTTTGAGATTTTAAATTACATTAATTTTTATGCATGGAGAATTTGTTGGATTTTATATTGATATACATTTATTTTTAAAATCAGTTTGAATGTCAGTCAAAATTTCGGGATTAAAAACAGTTCAGACCGCACCGAAATATGCAAAATTTCGTATAATTTTTTAACCGTGGCCACAATATGGGCTGTAATGCTAAAAAAAGAATATGGGTTCCAAAAAAACCTTAAGAATTAGCAAATGGGCTGTAAATTATTAGAAATAATGGCAGATGGGTTGCATGCTGTTTTCCACAGATTTGAGGCTTTCCTAAAAAAAGGTTGACGCACAAGCAGTGACTGTTGGATATCCATCCAACGGCCGTCGTGCTTCTTCAATCTCTGCTATTCCTGCTCTAGCCGCTCAAACAAGCGCCGGCGGGACTGCCTGCTCCCTCCTCCCCGCGGCCAGCTGTGCTGCCGCACAGGCCTCACCGCCCCACCGTACTCCCATCACTGGCCTAGCCATCCCTCTACTCACCCACACCTGCTGTTATTCTCCGGCGACAGCAGACGAACCTGTAAACCCTCGTACAGTCGTACTCCCCTCCATGTGGGAAACAACTGCCGAGTCTTCCCTGCCTCCGTGTCGTTCCCTTCCTAGGCCTCGCCGTCGTCCACCGCCCTGGTGCTCTCGGCGCGGCCTGGTCAACGTGGTTAACGATCGACATGCATCCGAAGTGGACTATACGTGGAGAGGCCGACAGCTGGGTCCATGGCCGCACACAAGGAAAAGCCTCCTTATTACGCGCAAAATAATGATTCCTCCACCTGACATCAGGGACCCACAGAAAGGGCCTCTGTATTTCGCGAAAAAAACGTTACCGCCGCTGACAGCTCGGACCCACCAGCTATATCTTCACACGCAAGGAAGTGCCTCCGTATTACGCACAAAAAAATGAATACTCCCCCTGTTAGCTGGGACCCAGTATAGTGGCAGGGTAACTTGTGGGCCTACTAAGTTGACGGGGACGGAGGGCTTTGTCAACTTTGTCAATATGCACGATTCTAGCTCCAGTGACCGCATGATGTCCATCCAACGGCCGTAGTGCTTCTTCAACCTCTGGCATTCTTGCTCCAGCCGCACAAACCAGCATCGGTCGTGCATCGTGCTCCTTCCTCCCGTGGCCGGCTGCGATGCGGCGGAGGCCTCACCGCCCCCTACTACTCCCACCACTGGACAGGCCATCCCTCTACTTACCCACACCCCCTGTTAACTGTTATTCTGCGGTGACGGTAACCTCACACTACAGTGAACCAGTGAACCCTCGTACTCCTCTACGTGTGGGCATCCACTGCCGCGTCTTCCCCGGCTCCGCATCGTCCCCTTCCTAGGCCTCGCTGTCGTCCACCGCCCTGGTGCTCTCGGCGCAGCGTGGTCAACGTGGTCAAGGAACAGCTTCCATCGGACATGGACTGTACGTGGAGAGGCTGACAGCTGGGTCTACGGCAGCCGCAAGGAAGTGCCCCCTTATTATGTGCAAAATAATTATTCCTCCACCTGACAGCAGGGACCCACCGGACGGGCCACCGTATTTCGTGAAAAAAACGTTTCCCCCTTACTGCTGGGACCCACCAGCTACACCTTCGCACGCAAGGAAGTGCGTCCGGGCAAAAAAAACAATTCGCCCCCTGACTGCTGGGACCCATCAGCTACATCTTCGCATGCAAGGAAGTGCCTGACAGTCGGGACCCACCTGGTCGAAGCATACGTAGCATTATCATTCTGGTCGCGAACGTGTACGTACATACTGGTGGATGTAGAGGCGCGCACATGTCGTAGTAGAGGCGTGCACGTGTCGTAGTAGAGGCGCGCACGTAGCATGTACACGTACGTACAACGGCCAGGGTGCAAGTAAGAAAATACAGCCACATATGTGTACATACGGGCGGGGTCACGAACGCCTACTCGCGCATATATACGTACGGCCAGGGCTCGTGTACATTGGCTGGGTCGGAACGGAGAAACAATGTCGTCGTCGTGTTCATGGGGAGCCAACTGGCTGGGTCGGAACGGAATGCGTTGTCATGTTCATCAGGAGGGCTTGGCCGGAACAGGCGATGAAAACAAGGCATGGCGTACTGTAGAATAGAGGAAACAGCCTTGTGTTCGACCGGCCACATTTGAAACAGGATCCTGTTCATCGAGAGGGGTCTGGCGTATCGCAAAATGGGGGAAACATACCTCCTACGGTCGAAACGGGGGTCCTGTTGATCGGGAGGGGTGTGGCGCACCGCAAAACGGACGAAACGGACCTCCTATGGTCAAAACGGGGGTCCTATTAATCGGGAGGGGTCTGGCGTACCGCAAAACAGACAAAACAGACTTGTGTTAGAGCGCTACGATCGAAACAGGGGTCCTGTTCATCGGGAGGGGTGTGGCGTACGGCAAAACGGGACTCCACAGGATACTGTTCATCTCCACCGTCGACCTCCTCTAGCCTCCACGGGCTAGTGTTCATCCACCGTCGACCTCCTCCAGCCTCCACCTGTGACTATTCATCCACGGGCTCCTGTTCATCCAGCCTCCACCGCGCGCTACTCCATCGGCTACTGTTCAACCACCCCTCCATGGGCACCCCTCCACCGTCTACTGTTCATCCAGCCCTCCACACCACAGGGTCCTGATCAACCATCCCTCCACGGGCATCCCTCCATCGTCTACTGTTCATCCAGCCCTCCACACCATGGGGGTCCTGTTCATCCAGAGGCAACGCCACCGCTCACTGTTCATCCAACAACCCCCCCCCCCACAACACTCACTGTTCATCCAATCGATCAGCTTTAGTTAGCAGCAGTAGCGAAGGAATCGCTCGATCGAGTTTAGTTAACAGCCATCGATCGATCGCTCGAGTTTAGTAACGCGTAGCCTGCAGTGCAATCGCTGGGGTTCAGTTAGAGCCCAACGCCTCGCTCGGGTTCATTTAGAGCCAACGCCTCGCACACACGCGCGTATGTGTACGAAAGAAACGCGCAACGCTCGGCCTCCGACCACCCACCGTAACCGGGAACTCCTCGAAATTTTCCTCGCCCTCGCGTCTACCACGGTTTTTTCCATCATGGACGGCCCAAAGAATGTCATGCAGCTGCGTCTCCGGCCCGCCCAGGACGAAAAGCCCATTTTCTGTCATGATTTTTTCACATAGAGGTCGGAGCCCACCACATCTATGATGATACCGGGTTTTGTCACAATTATCGTCATAGAAGTGTCATATGTATGATAGAAAAAATTTCATTCCGCCCAAAATGTCACAGATGTGTCTTTTTTTGTAGTGAGTACCGCCCTTACCACCGCGGTAGTACCGCTCTGGGTCCAGGTCTTCCTCTGCTCCTCTCTCCCCTCTTCTGCGCGGCAGTACCACAAGGTGGAACGGTAGTACCGCTGGCCACAACGGTAGTACCGCCCACCCCAGCGGTAGTACCGCTCTCTGCAGGGCAGCTTTGGGGGGTAACGGTTGGATTGTTCACCCCACTATATAAGGGGGTCCTCTTCCCCAAAGTTGACTCACCTCTTCCCCAAAAGCTCCATTGTTGGTCCAAGCTCCATTTTCGCCCGATCTCTCTCCCTAGCTAATCAAACTTGTTGATTTGCTCTGGATAGGTTGAGAAGGCCCCGATCTACACTTCCACCAAGAGAAATTTGATTCCCCCACTAGTCCCTAGCGGATCTTGTTACTCTTGGGTGTTTGAGCACCCTAGACGGTTGAGGTCACCCAGAGCCATAGTCCATTGTGGTGAAGCTTCATGGTGTCGTTGGGAGCCTCAAATTAAGTTGGAGATAGCCCCAACCTTGTTTGTAAAGGTTCGGTCGCCGCCTTCAAGGGCACCAATAGTGGATTCACGGCATCTCACATTGTGTGAGGGCATGTGGAGAATACGGTGGCCGTAGTGGCTTCTTGGGGAGCATTGTGCCTCCACACCGCTCTAACGGAGACGTACTTCCCCTTAAAAGGAAGGAACTTCGGTAACACATCCTCGTCTCCATCGGCTCCACTCTTGGTTATCTTGTGCCTTTACTTGTGCAAGCTTATTTGTGTTGTATCCCTTGATTTCTTGTGGGCTTGTTGATTGTTGCATCATATAGGTTGCTCACCTAGTTGCATATCTAGACAACCTACTTTGATGCAAAGTTTAATTTGGTAAAGAAAAGCTAAAAATTGTTAGTTGCCTATTCACCCCCCATCTAGTCAACTATATCGATCCTTTCAATGATCTCCATCATCGTGTCTTCATGAAGTTGTCTCGCCAACTATTACTTCTACTACTATGGCTAACAGTTAGCAATAAAGTAAAGTAATTACATGGCGTTTTTCATTGACACGCAGGTCATACAATAAATTAAGACAACTCCTATGGCTCCTGCCGGTTGTCATATTCATCGACATGCAAGTCGTGATTCCTAAGAACATGATAAATCTCATACATCACATATATAGTTCATCACATCCTTTTGGTCATATCACATCATGTAGCATACCCTGCAAAAACAAGTTAGACGTCCTCTAATTGTTGTTCATGTTTTACGTGGCTGCTATGGGTCTCTAGCAAGAACGTTTCTTACCTACGCAAAAAAGCCACAATGGTGATATGCCAATTGCTATTTACCCCTCATAAGGACCCTCTTCATCGAATCTGATCCGACAAAAGTGAAAGAGACAGACACCCGCTAGCCACCTTATGCAACAAGTGCATCTCAGTCGGTGGAACCTATCTCATGTAAGCGTACGTGTAAGGTCGGTCCAGGCCGCTTCATCCCACAATGCCGCCGAATCAAGATAAGACTAGTAACGGTAAGCAAATTGAACAAATCATCGCCCACAACTACTTTGTGTTCTACTCATGCATAGAATCTACGCATAGACCTAGCTCATGATTCCACTATTCAGGAACGTAGTAATAATTCAAAATTTCCTACGTGTCACCAAGATCAATCTAGGAGATGCTAGCAACGAGAGAGAGGGAGTGCATCTTCATACCCTTGAAGATCACTAAGCGGAAGCGTTACAAGAACGCGGTTGATAGAGTCGTACTTGCGGTGTCGTGGTGGGCGCACGGCAGATGCCAAGGGATGGCTAAAGAGAGGAGGAGGCTCGAGGGCGCTGGTGGGCTCCAGAGGTGAGGTTGGCATGCGCGGGCGCGGGACGTCGGACATACCTAGGTTCGGGGCTCTCCGGAGAGATAATACCCCTAGTCCTGCCGAGTGTAGTTGGATGATCGATAGTACAATGTTGCTCCTGGAGCTGTATGGGGGAGGAAGGAAGTTGGCCAGGGCTTGGGCTGCTCCTTCTCTCCGGTGTTGCGGCTCTGGTGGCTAGTCCTATGCTTGCTTGCGTTTTCCTTGTGTCTCATACATATGCATATGCGTGTCTCTCGCATCGTCTGCCCCTGTAGGTGTGGGTTCCTGGGGGGGGTTTATAGATCAACCCACCCAGGGTTACAATGGTAATACGCCGAGTCGGTGGGTCCGTATTGTCGGTGTCCGGGATACCGGGCTTTGTCCCAGTTGAGGGCTTGTGGTTCGCCGGGTTCCCCTAGGTGCGGGCCCCGCGTGCCTAGGGGGACTGTGCGCCATCTTGTCGATTGTCAGGGCGTGGCCGAGTCGAGTCATATACAGTGCTCTCCGTCAGGCTACCGCTTGTTGTCGTCAGCGGTGAGGGCGGGAGCACTGTTGCCATGCCAGCCTTGGTCAGCGAGTAAGTGAGCGGCACTGTTGCCACGCTCCGGCTGACCACAGGCATGGGTGGAAACACTGTTGTCTTGGTCATTGGTGGTTGAGGTCTCGTCCCATCGTACGACCTGGATGGGACAAGAGCTGACCCGTGGCCGGGTTGCCGTAGACGCCACGGGTGGGGTTGGCTTGTTGGGGAAGCCTTGGTTGCACCGGGTTGAGTTGTCATGCGCTAGTCGCTGCGGCCAGGTCGACGTACCTTGCCGGGTCGGAGAGCTTGGCCGGGTTGCTGGCCTTGCCGGGTCGAGCGACCCGGCTAGGTGTGTGCCGGTTCGCAGCGTGATGCGGGCCCTGCTGTTTTTGAAAAGGATCCGGGTTCTGTTGCATGCCTGGGGTTCATCCCCCCGACAGTAGTCCCCGAAGCTGTGAAGGTCCGCCGTCTTCGGATGAGTGGGCCTTCGCAGTTTCCCCGTTGAGCAAGGCGGATTCTGCGAGCGCTGGGTCCGGCAACACCCACTATGTGCCGGTTTTCTCGGAATCCCGATGGGGGCATCCCAGCTTTGGCGGGAACCGAGGAGTCTGTCAAATCTTGAGGCAATCCCTTGGGCTTCGCGCAGGCGCCACATGGCGCCCAGAAGTCGGAGAGGCCTGACAGGCCACGCGCGTGACGGGACCGGGCGACGGGCCGAGGCCCGCTGCCACGCGCCCTTGGACCACACGCGCGGATTTATTGCGGCGTCTGGGGGCCGGTTGCACTTCCCCAAGCAGTTACTGCGCGTGTACATGCGCACTTATTGCGGGGTAGTGGAACGGGCGTGTGCAGACGATCCCACTCCCCCACGTTTGAACCGTGGGTTATAAATCAAGGGGCAGGGAGGCGGTGGACATTATTCTCGCTCACGCCCTCCTGTCCCTCTGCTCTCGCTCTGCTCTTCGCAACCGACGCACTGCGCCTCCAGTTGCTCCAAGCAGAACTTCCTTCGTCGTCCATCTTCTTCTTCCTTCTTATGTCCATGGCGCTGCCGTCGGGCTCCTGGATGGGCTCCAACATCACCATCGAGGACATCACGCAGCTTCGAGCTTCGCGGCGCCTGTTGCGGGAGACGGAAGTCGGCGTCCGCCTGCTGCACGGCGAGCAGAGGCCCCGACCCGAGGGGCAGGAGCGCATGGTCTTTCTTACGCATTTCGAGCGCGGGTTTGGGCTGCCGGTGAGCACCTTCTTCCGCGCGTTCTTGGAGTTCTTTGGGCTCCAACCGCACCATCTTGGCGCTGGCGCCATCATCCAGCCCTCCGGCTTCATGACCCTGTGCGAGGGGTACCTAGGGGTCGAGCCGACGATCGACCTCTGGGCGCGTTTCTTCTCCTTGAAGCAGCAGGGCCCGTCGGCCGGGGAGTTCGCCGACTGCGGCGCCGCCGTCATCTCGAAGCGGTCGGGGGTGGATTTCCCCAAGATCCCGGTGGAAGATTCGGCCAAGAAGTGGCAGAACTCCTTCTTCTACGTCTGCAACCTCGGTGCGGACCACATCAACCTCCCGCTCTTTGCCATCGCGCCGCCGCGGGCGAAGACGAACTGGGCCTACTCGGTCCGGCGCCCGTCACAGGAAATCGTCAACCTCTGCGAGCGGGTGACGGTGATGAGGACGCAGGAGGGGCTCACCGGCACCGACCTCCTTGCCGCGTTCATCACTCGCCGGGTCCTTCCGCTTCAGAGGCGCTCCTGCCTCATCGGCGAAATGATCGGCCTTCAGGACCCCAACCATATGGGGTCGACGCGGCTGTCTGCGGAGCAGGTCGCACGCGGTGTGAACAACATCTCCAAGGCCAACCTTGGAGAGGACTGGCGATTCGGCAAGGCGCCATACAGCTAGTCGAACCCGGTGCCGCAGGTGAGTGTTTGGTCTTCTTACTTTCCTGCCACATATCTTCTCATTCGTCCTGACGCGACGCGGGAGATACTTCTGAACACGATTTGGCATCCTTACGCCTGAGCCCCATCACAGGTGGTGCTGGTGGCGCCAGAGGAGCCCGCAGCTCACGGCGGCGAGGAGGTGGCCGAGTCCGACGCCGGCGCTGGGCGTCACACGGTTGCGGGCGACACTGACGCTGGTTGTTGGTGTAGCGGCGTTGGGCGGGGGAGGCGGCGACGCGGGCGGAGCCGAGTCCTTGCATGGGGCGGCGTCGAGCCGCCCGCATGGAATAGACAGCGTTGTGCCGCGACCCCGTGCCCCGAAGCGCACGGCGGACCCGGCCGAGCCTGGGAGGCCAGCCAAGAAGAAGCGCGGTGGCGGGCACGGGAGGCTAACCCCGGTCCCGGTCTTGATAGCGTAAGCTTCATTTCCTGTTTGCGCCTGGATTTTTTGAGCCAGTCTTGTCTCTTTTTTGCTTATTCTGCCTTCTTCTTCAGGTTGCCAATCGCGCTGGCGAGGGCGGCGGCGAAGGCCGCGGCCGCTGAAGGGGCCGCGTTCTGCAGGAGCCGGTCCGACCTGGCCAGCCTGGCCGAGGAGGAGGGACAGGGTGACTCGGACCTCAACCTGGACCCGAACGATGCCGAAAGCCTTGTCCTGGCGGGACAGGAACCGGGCCGAGGCGGTGTCGGTCCAGGCTTGGACCGACACGGTGGCGGCATGGGCGCGAGCCGGTGCGGAGCCGGCCTGGCACGAGATTCCGGAGGGCACGGTGGTGGCGGTGACGGTCTTTGAGCCGTTGTTGGCGAGGGAGCGCGGCCGTGGAGGCCGGGCTGAGGTGGTGATCCTCGACCAGGAGGTCGTGGACGTGGGGGGCGACACCCCGCCGCGGGCCGACGTGGTCTAGCGCACGGGGGCCTATGGTGGTGGAGGCGGCGGCGTCTTGGAGGAGGCGCTGCGGGCGGCGGCGCCGGAGGTGCCGCCGGCTATGGAGGAGGCGCCGCGGGCGGCGGTGCCGGAGGTGGCGACGCAGGGCATCCCTGTGTTCGGGAGGGGCGTCGGAGGAGGTGTTGGCCGCGTCGCAAGTGGCCAGCGGGGGGCACGCCTTGGTGCCCTGGCAGGGAGGGAGCCGAGCTGCCGTGCCACAGCCCGCGCGGAGCGGGGGCGCCGCTGTCTTCGGGCCTCAGACCCAGGAGGAGGCGGTGCTGGACGCTGTCAGCCGCCTCCTGCAAGGCTGGACGGAGCGGCTTGAGGCCTTCGCCCAGGCCGAGGTGGAGCGGACGCGCGACCTGGAGCGCACCGTTCTAGTAAGTCTTTTTTCTTTTGTTTCCTTGAAATTTCTTCTTTGTGGGGGCACGCCAGCGCACCCACTGGGTGTAGCCCCCGAGGTTCGGGCCAACTACATAGTAGTTGGGTCGAATCTTTAGATCGTCGGCCTTGTTCTGACTTCTGTCTTTTTTCAGCATCTTGACGCCTTCCGGGTTGCCGCTTTCAACCGTCTCCTGGGCAAGCACCGGGACCTCAAGGAGCAACTTGCGGCCAAGGAGGAGGAACTTTGCGTCACCGCAGGTACTTTCATGCTCTTTTCTAGAGGGGGCGTGCTAGTGCACCCACTTGGTGTAGCCCCCGAGATTCGGGCCAACTTTGTAATAGTTGGGCCAAATCTTAAGTCTAGTCTTTTTCTTCTGCTGAATCCTCCTTTTTTACAGCCAAGGTACTGTCTTGGCGGATCCGGCTACTCCGGGCCGGTCATCATTACGACCGGCTTGTTGCCGATACCGGCTGTCTTGGCGTTGAGGCGGCACAGGCGAGGGCGGAGGCGGCCATGGCCCGATGGTCTCTTGATGAGGTCGACCGGCTACATGAGCAGCTGGCGGGTCACAAGAGCCGCCTCGAGGCCGAGGTGGAGCTCCTTCAGGCAGAGGCCGCCAAGGTGGTGGAGACGCAACAGGCCATGGTCGAGGCGGACCAGCAGCGAGGCCAGTTGGCCGATGACAAGGGCCGGCTCCAGGCCGAGGTGGATCGCCTGCGGGAGTAGGCCACCGCGGCTAAGGAGACCCGTCAGGATTAGGCCTGCCGCCGCGAGGCGGCCGAGAAGGCGGCCGAAGACAAGGACGCCGAGCTGAAGGCGGCCCTTGCTAAGGCGGCCAATCTGGAGAAGACACTCGGGGAGCACGACCGTGCCATGGAGCGGGAGCGGCATGGTACGTTGCTTGAGGCGCAACACCTAGAAGAGTCCTTCTCCAGTAAGTGGTACTTCTTGTAGTTTGCCGGGTCGGGGCCCGACCTTTCTTCCTTGTTGTTCTTCTTGTAACTTGCTTCTTCCTTTGCGACAGGGGCCTTCCCAGAGATGCAGCGGCTGGTGGAGGAAGTCGTCCGCTATCAACGCGACCCGATCGGTGTTGCTGGGTCTTGGACGGATCCGCGGACGGCCTGGTCCTTCCCGGAGATCATCGCCGCTGCTGAGGCCCGCCTGTGGGTCCTGGGGACGCAGATGGAGCGGCTTTCCCGGGCCGGCACCACGATGATGACGGCCCTGTGGCTGGACTCCGTCCATCCGTGCAGCTTCTCGCGCCTGGCGCGTTGGTTGGAGATGGGCCCGGACCGCCTTGGCGAGTGGCGTGTTTCCACCGCTTGTGCCGGTGCTGAGATGGCGCTCCAGTTCGCGCTATCTTGGCATCCGGATCTTCAGCTGGACGCGCTGATGGGCCAGTGCGCCGGCTCGGAGCAGTTGCTGGAGGAGCAAGCCGTCCTGATCGCCTCCCGGGCCAGCTACATCGCCGAGTTCGCCTTCCATGACGAGTTCCATCCGGAGCAGACGGAAGACGACAGGGTCATGGACGGCGACAACTACGGCTTGCTTCTTCATGATCCGGAGAGGAGATCGGAGGAGACGGGCGTCTACGGTGCCGCGAACACCGAGGAGGACACTGGTGCCTCATCGGACTCGGAGGCCGCCAGGGGAGAGCCGTTGACGTCGCAACGCGGCGCTGGAGATGCCTAAGACACTTTATGTAGAATCTTGTTAAGTAGCAGGTCCACCCACCCACTGGGGTTTTTTAGGGTGTAATGAACTCGGGCCGTGGGCCTTTAAGTATTTATGTGTAAATATCGTGAGTGCTCTTTTACTCTTTGCCTTCCGCTCTTCTGAACCGATTTCATGCGTTTTTGCTCTCTCAAATCTCCACCCCCCCCCCCCCCGCGAGTCAGACGGCCGAGGCTCCGGTCCGTGACAAGGAGTTCGATTCTTTGAGAGGAGCATGCATGATTTGGGTCTTTAGAAGCGTTGAGCGCGAGCGAAACACCCACTGGGCTGGCTGGCGGCAATCCGGCTTAGCCGGTTGGTGAGCAGCCGGTCGTGCGGCTACTCATTTGATGGTCGACGGGCCGGGTTGATCGACTCGACATCCTTTAACTTAGTGTATGAAGTGTAAAGGAGCTTTGGCCCGTTGTGCTTGCTCGCAGACAACCAAAGCTGGATCTGCGGTTTTAGGGTGAAGTGGGGGACCGTGGCATCCCGACTTTATCAGGAATCACTAAGTAAGGCGGCGGGGTGGCGACTGAGCTGGCCTGCCCCCGAGCCCCCAGGTCGAGCGAGTCGAACTGGTGGCCGGGTTCAGTGGTGAAGTGATGCAGAAAAATATGGACGCAATAAATTGGTCGATAAAGGCAGCCCCCGAGTCTCGTTAGGGGACCCCGTAATTTCATGCGTTACAAAAGGCGACGATACATACACTCGTGCGGCTAACTGTAGAACGGTTAGAGGAGTTCCGCGTTCCACGGCCAGGTCGTTTATTCGCCGATGGTGTCCTTCTTGCGCTTCTTTGACTTGCGCGCGTCGATGAGGTAGTAGGTGTTGCGATCGTGCAAGGCCCTGCTCACGATGAATGGGCCCTCCCATGGAAGGGACAGCTTGTGCTGGCCTGCCTGCTCTTGGACGAGTCAGAGGATGAGGTCACCCTCGCGGAATGCGAGGGGCTTGATCTTCTTGTTGTGGTAGTGCCTCAGGCCTTGCTGGTAGATGGCCTAACGGCTAAGTGCTAGAAGGCACGCTTCTTCGAGCAGGTCGACGCCGTCTTCGCGTGCCTCTCTGGCTTCGGCTTCGGTGTACATCGCGACGCGCAGCGAGTCGAACACGATGTCGGTCGGGATGACGGCTTCGGCTCCATAAACGACGAAGAACAGGGTGAACCCGGTCAACCGGTTCGGCATGGTGCGTAGACTCCAGAGAACTGCTAGCAACTCATCAAGCTAGCTGCCGGGTGAGCGGATGAGTGGCTCAAAGAGTCGCGGCTTGATGCCGGACAGGATGAGTCTGTTGGCCCGCTCAACCTGCCCGTTGGACTACGGATGTGCCACAGAGGCCAGGTTGAGGCGGATGCCGAAGATGGAGCAGTATTGCTCGAGCGTGCCCTTGGCGAAGTTGGTGCCGTTGTCGGTGATGATGATGTTCGGCATGCCGTAGCGCACCGCTATGTCCTTGATGAACCGGACGGTTGTTGGGCCATCCAGTTTCTTGATAGGTCTTGCCTCGATCCACTTGGTGAATTTGTCCACTGCCACCAATAAGTGCGTCATGCCGCCTCGAGCGGTTTTAAAGGGTCCCACCATGTCGAGTCCCCAGACCGCGAAGGGCCAGGCGATCGGTATGGTGCGGAGTGCTGACGCTGGCTGGTGGCTGCGTTTGCTGAAGTGCTGGCACCCTTCACATTTGAGAACGAGCGACTCGGCGTCTTCGAGGGTCGTGGGCCAATAGAAACCGTGGCGGAACGCCTTGGCTACCAGGGATCTTGATGCCGCGTGGTGCCCGCACTCGCCCTGGTGAATGTGGACGAGGATATCGATGCCGCGATCCTGCTCGATGTAGCGTTGGAACACACCGGTAGAGCTGCGCTTGACGAGCTCGTTGTTGATGATGCTGTAGGCGGATGCCCTGCGCTAAACTTGCCGAGCTTCGGTCTCGTCCATGGGGAGAAACCCGTTCTCCAGAAATTCTAATAATGGGAGGGCCCAAGATGGAGCTGTAACCGGGGCGAAGACGACCACCAGGGTGGGTTCCAAGTTGATAGTCCCCGAGCCGGGTTAAGCAGCCCCCGGGTCGGGGATGGCAACGGCCAGGTCCGGGATGATGGTGGTCGGGTTGAGCTGAGCAGCCCCCGGGCCGGGTTCAGCAGTCCTTGGGCCGGCTTCAGGTGCGGTCGGGTCTTCTGGAACATGAATGGACTCGGAGTCCGGCGACGACTTGACGGACAGCTTGCGCAGGTGCTCGAGAGAGACGCCAGACGAGATGGCTTGATGAGATGAGGCGATCTTGGCGAGCATGTAGGCTGCATCATTCTCCGCGTGCGGGACATGGAGGAACTCGCAGCCCTCGAAGGATCCGGACAGCTTCTGGATGAGGAAGCGGTAGCTTGCCATATTGGAATCGCGGGCGTCCCATTCGCCGGAACACTGCTGTACCACCAACGAGTCGCCGTAGCAAATGATGCACCGGATGCCGAGTTCCTTGGCAAGCCGGAGGTCGTGCACAAGGGCTTCATATTCGGCGACGTTGTTGGAGGCGGCGAAGTGGAACTGGAGCGCGTAGTGGAGCCGGTCGCCCTTCGAAGATGACAGTATGATGCCGGCCCCCAAGCCGAGTCGCATCTTGGACCCGTCGAAGTGCATGCGCCAATGCATCAAGTCGGGAGGCGGCGGCAAGTACTGGGTCTCAGTCCAGTCGATGAGGAAATTGGCCAGGGCTTGAGACTTGATCGTGGTGCGGGGCTCGTAGAGGATGGTGTGGCCGGCTAGTTGGATTGCCCATTTGGCGACCCGCCCAGAGGCGTCCCAGCACCCGATGATTCTCCGATAGGCGCCGTGCTGACAACGGTGACGATGTGCTCTTGGAAGTACTGCTTCAGCTTCTTAGCGGTGAGGTACACCCTGTAACACAAGTTCTGGTAGTGCAGGTAGTTCTACTTGGAGATGGAGAGCACCTCACTCAGGTAGTAGACTGGTCGTTGGACGGCTTGGATCTTGCCCTTCTCTGGTCGCTCGACCACCAGCACCGTGCTGACCGCCCGCGAGGTCGTGGCTATGTAGAGCAACAACGGCTCCTTGTCGGTTGGCCGGCCAGGACTGGTGCGGTGGAGAGCATGCGTTTGAGGTCTTGGAAGGCCTTGTCTGCCTTGCCGTTCCACTCGAACGGGCTTGTCTTCTTCATCAGCTGGTACAGGGGTAGCGCCCTCTCGCCCAGCCGGCTTAGAAACCGGCTGACTGAGGCCAAGCATCCAGTGAACTTCTAGACATCGCGCAGCCGAGCTGGCTTGCGCATGTGCTCGATGGCCTTGATCTTCTCCGGGTTGCATTCCGAGACGAGTAAGCCGAGTAGCTTTCCGGCCGGGACGCCGAAGACACACTTTTACGGGTTAAGCTTCACCTTGTATTCTCGGAGGTTGGTGAATGTTTCCTTCAAATCGTCGAGGAGCGTGAGGTGCTGCTTGGTCTTCACCATGATGTCGTCCACGTATCCGTGGATGTTGCGGCCGAGTTGCGGTAGTAGGCATTTCTGCATGCAGCATTGGAAGGTGGCGCCGGCGTTCTTCAATCCGAACGACATGGTGATGTAGCAATACACCCCAAAGGGCATGATGAAGGACGTCTTCAGGGCATCGGCCGGGTCCAGCTTGATCTGGTGATAGCCGGAGTAAGCGTCTAGGAAGGACAGGAGCTCGCACCCGGCGGTCGAGTCGATGACTTGGTCGATCCGCGGGAGAGCGAACGGATCCTTGGGACAGGCCTTGTTAAGGCTGGTGTAGTCGATACACATGCGCCAGGTCTTGTTCTTCTTCAGGACGAGGACTGGATTGGCCAGCCACTCGGGGTGAAACACTTCCATTATGAAGCCGGCCGCCAAAAGCTTGGCGACCTCTTTACCAATGGTTCTTCTCTTCGGAAAATCGTCGGAGGGGTTGACGGACAGGCTTGGCGTCCTTGCGGACGTGAAGTTTTTGCTCGGCGTACTTCCTCAGGGTACCCGGCATGTCCTTGGGGGTCCATGCAAAGATACCCCGATTCTCACGGAGGAAGTCGACGAGCTCGCCTTCTTATTTGTTGTCGAGGCGGGCGCCTACGACAACATACTTGCTGCAGCTGGGGTCTTCTGGGTTGAGCTTCACTTTCTTGGTCTCCTTGGAGGACTTGAAGGCAGCCTCGTCTGCCGGGTCCGGGATCGGAATCGACGCTGCGGATGCCTCGCCTGCCAAGGCGACGGTTCGGTCGAGCTAGCGCCACTCCTCGGCAATGACCAGCGACTCGGCCAACTTGGCACCGTCTCGGACGCACTCCAGAGACTTGCGGTAGTCGCCGGTGACTGTAATGAGGCCCTTGGGACCCGACATCTTCATCTTCAGGTACGCGTAGTGGGGAACCTCCATGAACTTGGCGAGCGTGGGCCGACCCAGCAATGCATGATATGCGTTGTACAGGTCCACCACCTCGAACCAGATCGGTTCGCATCGGAAGTGGCTACTGTCGCTGATTAGGACATCGAGTCGGACCCGGCCAATGGGCAAGAAGGAGAGGCCGGGTACGATGCCGTGGAAGACTGTCCGGGTCGGCTCCAGGTCCTCGGCCTTGAGGCCGAGCTTGGTCATCATGTCACGGTAGAGGATGTTGATGCTACTGCCGCCGTCGATGAGGACTCGAGAGAACTTGCATGTGCATCGCGCGATGATGGTGGGGTTGAGGACGAGGGCGTATCCACCCGGACTCGGCATGACTGCCGGGTGATCCTCCCGGGTCCAGGTGATCGGGCAATCCGACCAGTGCATGAAATCTGGCTTGGCCGGGACGACGGTGTTCACCTCCTGCCGAAGAAGGTGCTCGCTGCGCTTGTTGTTGCCGAGGCTGGTGAAGACGACGTAGGTCACGTTCTGGTCTGGGTAGGCGTCATTCCGCATCGCGTCGCCAGTGGGAGGCGGCGGTGGAGGCGGAGGTGGCAGTCCTGCGCCTGGAGCTGGAGCTGGAGCCGGAGCCGGAGGAGGCGGAACGTCTCCCCTCATGATGCGCTTGGTGATGGCGCACTGCCGAAGCGTGTGTGTGGAGGGTCTTGCACCGTTGTGGTGCTTGCATGGGGCGTCGAGCATATCTTCCAAACTCATGGCGGGTTGCCACGCCATCTTGTCGGTTTGCCGGCGCTTCGCCTCCGGGTCCGCCGCAGGCTCGGCGGCCACGACGAGCCAGTTGTCGTGACGCTGCGCCGGCTGGTCGGCCTTGCGCTTGTTGTTCTGGTAATGCTGCTGTTGGCCGGCTTCGGGGGAGGAACCGGCTTCGCCTTGCCAGCTTCATCCAGCGCCACCTGGATCTTCATGGTGGAGTCGGCGTTGGCGTACTTGCCCGCTGTCACCATAAGCGCGGCCTTGGTGGCCGGCTCAGAGCGTAAGAGCTTGTGCTTGAGGAGGGTGCCGTCTCGGCACCCGCTGACGAAGTATTGGATCGCCTGTACTTCATGGACGCCCTCACAGCTGTTCCGGAGCTCGGTCCAGAGCGCGAGATACTCACAACCGGTGTCCGTCGGCCCCTGCACGCACATGGCGAGCTGGCTAGGGCGACCGGGTCGCTTGTAGGTCCCCGTGAAGTTGCGGACAAAGGCCTCCTCAAAATCAACCCACGCATTGATGCTGCCCATCGGCAGACTGTTCAACCACATGCGGGCCGACCCCTGGAGCATGAGCGGTGCATAGCGCACGGCTAGATGACGATTGGCACCAGTGATGCCAATGGCCGTGGTGTAGTCGGTGAGCCAGTCTTCTGGCTTCACGGTCCCGTTGTAGTTGGGGGTGTCACGGGGGAGCACGAACCCCTTGGGAAAGGACTCCTCCCGGATGCGTGGACCGAAGCACGCCGACCCGATAGCGCCGCTCTCCTCCACCTCCAGGGAGCGAGCGAGCTGATCGAGGCGGTGGCGCGCGTCGACATCGTCGATGGCGCGCGAGCCGAGTCGACTGGCGGCCATGCCCCAAGGGGCCGGGTCGGTTGGAGCCGGACGCCGGCCATGCTGGCTGGGTCCGCGCTGGGTCTCCGGGGCGGGCTCATTGCCCAGAACGTCGGCGGCTGTTGACGGTGTCCTAGACTAGGGGGTACTCACCACGTAGTCTCCCAATTATTTAGATTGGGCCGAGGACCCCCGTGGTCGTATACTCATGGGCCAGTTCGGATGGCTGCCGCATACAAGGAAGATTCTACAAGACTTGGTGATCAAAACAAGGACTCCTCCCCACCTGCGTATTCGGCTAGGACTCTTGTTATCCTAGGCCTCTGGTACATTATATAAACCGAGGCCAGGCTAGTCGATAAATCATTATGACATTACTCATCATACCTCTAGGGTTTAGACCACAACATATGATCTCACGATAGATCAACTCTTGTAACCCCTATACTCATTAAAGTCAATCAAGCAGCATGTAGGGTATTATCTCATCAAGAGAGCCCGAAGCTGGGTAAAATCTCGTGTTCATGTTACCATCGATCCTAAGACGCACAGTTTGGGACTCCCTACCAGAGATATGCCGGTTTTGAAACCGACAATGGTGCTTTCATTGAGAGTTCCGCTGTGTGATCGGCAAAATGATCAATTGGTCGACTGCAGGTCAATTGCGACGTCAGCTTCTTCGTCACCAGCTCGACTGGTCACCTTGGCTTGACCGAGGACCGCGCTCTACCTCCGATCGTCATGTTCGTATGAGGGCCTTCATCAACATAAAATCCGATCTCTATCATGTTCATGGAGGAGTCATCCATGGAGCTCGGGGGCTCAACGTGAACATTGCCCTCGGGCGACCGTGCTATTTTTCTGGATAGCAAACTCGTATCCGCTGCCACCACCTCCTCGAGTGTCACCTAAACGATTGCTTCGGTGGAATTATGCGGAATTAAGTCTACAACAACCCCGCAAAAATTTCGTCGAGTTCTGATGGAGGAATCTCCAGCAATCTCCGATATTACCGGAGCCTTGTTGAATCCGGACGAGTTTGGAGCATGGTGTCCAGCATCTAGCTCGGACGTCCTTTGGAAGATCCAACCGTTGATCGGCTGCGAAATTCCTATATCTACAACCTGTCAAAAATTCATCTCGATCCGACCGTCCAAACTCCGGGAACCTTCCGATTATTGCATCACTTTTCAGATATGTTTTCTGCGCGAGAACGAATCCAACCCGAGTTCATCTTCTTTATGGACGGGATTTCAGACATCCCTTTTGAAGGAAGTTTTTGTATGGGGTATTGTGTTTTATTCTCAAACACATCCCATTAATATTAAAAGTATTTTTGCAATACGATCTTCACCATCGTGCCGGTGTCAAACCGGCTCGACAACATCACTCCACGGCGGTCGACCTGCGCTAGACACGTCATCGCTTTGTTGTGCCGAGCTCAACTTCTTCGGATCATCATCTCGGCCAGCTGAACAATAGTTCAGCATTGCGAAGAATAAATCGTCACCAACATCGCCGCTACACGGATTACACGGAGCGGGCACACCAGCATCGCCGCATGGTCACTTCATCAAGCCAGCATTGACCACGTCACAAGTGACGACCTGGGTCGGCATGGCCGCACTGTTTCCTCTTCAAGCCAATATCCGTCACGCCGAACTACTTCAACACCTCGGTTGATGTGGCAGCTGCAACAACTCCTCACCGGCCTGCTCCGTCACCTTGCCTAGACCAGGGACTTGGCTATTTCTTCATCAACATACTCCGGTGACTTCGACGACACCAGCCGACCAGCTTCGTCACGTTAGCTGGACCGGGGGCTTTGTCTCGGCAAGCCAACCTTTGCCGGCATCGCCATGCTGTCGCTTTATCGCCCATCAGGCAATGGGTGTGCGGATCGATTCCCAATTTTGGGAGTCGCTTTTCTTCGGACTACTACAACAAATAAATGAGGTGCTATTAATCCTAACAATTTTTTCTTGTTGGGCTTATTTTTCTTAAAGTATTATTACTCTGGTTTGTTCCAACATCTGTACACAGGTTTATCAAATGGTGGCCACATTAGAAACGGCCGTGTGGTGGTTCGGTTAGTTTCCTTACACAGTTCGGCGAACGCCGCATCCGAAACTCAGACCACCCTGCAAATTCAGGCTTTGTCACGCCTTCACTGCGTCACGCCGACGCCCTGCATCGACATTGGCTTCGGCGCTAGGCCACATCTCTTTAAATAAATTATTCTCGCATAAAGCAATTATTCAAGGATTATATATATTATTATTATTTCCTGGACCGCACTATTTTATGTGTGCAGGTAATCGATTTTGACTGCATTATGCGGTCACTACTCCGGAGTACCGAACTCCTTGCTCGGATACCTCGGGCCTGGGGGCTAGGACCTCGGCCATGCCGAGGACTGCAAACCTTGTCGGATCTGTCGCAGATAAATGGGCATCTTCCTCACGCCACAAGCCCGAACCGCATCATCAACACCGAGCACATTAACCAGCTAAGTTGCTTTCATGCTCAAAAACTTACAGTTTTAAATTTTGTTCGGTTCGAACAAGCATTATGCTTTTTGGCACAAAGTTGTTTGTGACAAAGTTCCTTGTCAAAACTTTGTTTGTGACGCACATATTCAAATACGCCGTTTATTTGGGGGCTCCCTTGATGGAGCTTTTCCTCTTGCATATGATTATACTTATACGGCTTTGTTCCTTGTTCGTGTATTACGCCACAATATGCACCATGTTGACTTAAGCGATTTGCAAGCTGGGTTGCCTGGCTCCTGTGCTTACCCCTACGTTCCCGATTGTTTGGCTAGGGAGTAAAGGGAGCACATCTGTGATTGTCACGATCGGTTCATCCGAGATGGACCTCAGTCTGGGTAAAGCCGAAAGCTAGCACTCTTACTGTTTTCAACAATGGTTGGCACACAATGGAACTCATGAGTACAAAAAATCTATTGCACAAGTCTCATAATAATAATGAGCAACCGAAGAAAGGTATCGGTGGGGGTACTATTTTCTTCGAAGATGCTTCTTACACTTTGTCAGTAATATAGCATAAGTTCCCTGTGCGCTCTTTGTCTGTTACAGCCTTATGGCCTGATTGCCTGGTTATCGGAAACACCTCGATATTCTCGACAGGGGGAGTACATAACACTTTTCGGTCCTTGACCGAAGAGGGTGAAGCCGACGGTCGGTTAAGACGCGTATAAAGTTCGGGTGAACACAAATATGATATAAGTACTTTGGTACATACAATCTTTATACATAAAATTATTTTGCCCAAGTCACTTGGGGGCTCTTAAAATTTATATATGAGCTGTAAACGTGTTTTCTTCTTGGTCGACAGAAGCACAATTTTTTTCCAATTTTCGGATTGGCACCGAACACTTGATCTTGTTTGGACGTCATGTTTTTACTGAGGGTTTTTTTTTGTTTTTTGGTTTTCCAAGCTTTTGGCACTTTTAACCTATTTGTGTGTTTTTTGCATAAGTCTAACAGTGCAACACTGGACACCTTTAGAGATTCGGCAAAAACATTCTCGGATGTTGCTACATATGCATCGGTTTAGAATTGTGTCTTCGGTCAATAGTTGGGTTGCCCGGCTCCTGTGCTTGCCTCCTATGTTCCACTTTGTTCGGCTAGGTGTGCAACGGGAGAAGCACTGCGATTGTGCTTCTAGCTCACATGGTTAAGCACCTTAGAGGAGAAAGCCGAAAACTGACTATCACAATAAGCACAAACTGGTCAGCGATCCGATGACCGTGTTAAATGATGGGCTGAAGTGATTACGGCTTGACCTCAGCTGGTGTCGAACACTACCGGGGGCTCGTAGCTAGCTTCCCCAGTTTAAAGCTCCTATGACTAAGTGAAAGTTATAAAGCCAAGATATCTGATTGCCTCGTTTCCGCTAACACAACCGCCTCCGAGCACCGAGACATTGGCTAAGGGTTGTCTGGTTATAGTAGAAACACCATGCGTGGTATCTACAAAGGGGTAGAAGCCGACAATGGGCCACTCTCAACTGATAAACAGTCGCAATGGAGTCAAAATAAGTATATATCATCAGCATTTGTATTCATTATACAAGCATTGCCTTCCGTAATTATCGTTATAAAGCAATAAATATGCATCAATTTCTCTTAACATTTTGGCCAAGCTGGGTTGCCTGGCTCCTGTGCTTACCCCAATGTTCCCGATTGTTCGGCTAGGCGGTAAAGGGAGCACCTCTATGATTGTTACTACCGAGTCTGTCACAGCCCTAGAATTTGATTGTAAATAGTTGCACAAGCATCCATGCATCATGTCTAAATTTCTTTGAAAGTTGAAATGGGGATTGTTGAAACCCTAGCACCAATTGAATTCAACTAGGTTCAATAAAAATATTTTCAATGAACCCAAAATGCCTTTGGAAATGTTGATGATTTTTTATAAAGGTGAAAACCTCTGCCAAAAATGATGAGCATATTTCTTGGCCATTTATGGATTTTTGAATTAACTCATAAAGTATTTGAATTTGGGCATTCGAATGCTATAAATAATTTAAATGCTCAAATAATTCTGAAACTAAATGTGGGCTGTTGCATATATTTCAGAAGGTGCCCACAATTATTTTCAGGATTTTTAGAAGTGCCCTGGTATTTTTAATAAAGCCCAAACAACTACAGAAAAATAGAAAACAGAAAGAGATAAAAGAGAGAGAAAGGAACCTACCTAACTTACCTGTGAAGCCCACCTGGCGGCCCTGTAGCCGGCCCAGCCCACCACCTGGCCCGTGCCAGTCATCACCTACCTCTGCCAGTAGGCAGAGGAGGGAGACAGCGCACGCACGCGCGAGGCGCCACGCCTCCTCCCTGCTCGCCTGCCTCACCAAGGCGCCTCGAAGCCCCTCCTCGGCGCCGCTCTAGACCCCCCTGGACCCCCTCTGCTTCTCCCTCGCTCTCTGGATCTCTCTCTCTCTCTCACTCACCCGAACGGGTTCGTCGCCGCCGTTCGTCACCACCGCGGCCACCGGCCAGCACTAGACCCATGGACCAGCCCCGAGCTCCGCTGTGCCACCCTCGTCCTCCCCGTCAGCTCACATGGCCGGAAGAGCTCCAACGCGCCGTCCCCGACCACTTCTTCATCGTCGGCCGCCACGGATCTCCATCACTGACTCGCCGCCGTCCGAGCTTCCCCGAGCACGCTGAGCCCACCACTGCACTCCACCTGAGCTCCTGATGATCCTCCCCCTCTCTATTCTCTCTCTAGCATGCCGTAGCCGCCGCGCCTCTCTCACCCGACAGCATGCCGCCGCACGAGCTCGTCGCCAACGAGGCTCCAGTGGCCATTTGGTTCCGTGCGTGCCTCCGTTGGGTTCGTGAGCTCTCATAGAACACGTAGGTGCTAACCATAGATCCTCCCGTGCACGGCGTCGTCATTTTCATCGGCGCCCGAACTCTGGCCGCCGCCACAACCTCGCTTCCGGCGAACGCCGGCCACCCCGCACCCTTCCGTTGGTTCCCCTGGATGCGCGCGGCCACGGGCTACCTCCTGGTGCCCTTGGCGCGTTGATACGTCGTCTCTGGCGCAACTCCGGCGGACGCCGCCGCGGTTTGAGGTCGCCGCCGGCCATACTCCGGTGAAGCTGACGTGGCACGTCATTAGCGGCTAACCACCCGCTAATACCGCCACTAACTAACCCCCTAGCTCACTTACAGACGGGCCCCATAGCCCTTAATTAACCTGGATTAGTTTCTGACTAGGATTAGATTAACTCCAGTGGGCCCAGGCTGTCAAGTTTGACCGGCCCAGTCAGCTTTGACCTGGCCCCACTGGTCAGCCTCTACTCCTGCCTTGTTACACTGACATGTGGGACCCACGCGTCAGGTTTGACAGTGGCTGACCGTGTTGACCTGCTGAGGTTAGCATGACATAGTGCTGACGTCATAAAGCTTTTCTCGTGTTATTGTTAATTCAGGAAATTCCAGAAAATGTTTAAAACTTGTAAAAATCATAGAAATTCAACCGTAACTCCAAATCAAACTAGTTATATATGAAAAATTATCAGAAAAATGCAACCTATCCATCTGTATCATTTTCATGCATGTTAGAACAACTTATAGCTGCTGTATAGTACAAATCATATGATTGGCATTTAAATAAGCACATATGGAGTTTGAATTTGAACCCTTGGTTCAAACCAACTTCATTTAATCTGTTGCTAGTTGCATTAGCTCAAACCACAGCATATTGCCATGTCACATTCATGCATCATATTGTTGCATTGCATTGATTGTGTTCTCCCTTGTTTGCCGGTATTTGTCCTCTCTCAGTAGACGATGTTCCGACGATGAGTTCGATGACACCGATGAAGAACTATACTATCTTCAGAAGTGCCAGGCAAGCAAAACCCCCTTGTTCATTCCGATACAATCCTACTCTCTTGCTCCTGCTCTCTTTTACTGTATTAGGACAACACCGATTCATCTGTTAAGTGCTGCGGTAGCTGAACCCCTTTATCCTTTGCATGACCTGTCATTGCCACAGTAAATAGATGAAACCCACTAGCATGAGTAGGAGTTGTTTGAGCCCTGTTGTGCCTACTCATTCATGCTTGTTTGTCATGCCTGCTACAGCTTAGAGTTGAGTCAGGTCTGATTCATCGGGGATGAATCAGAGGTGTGTGAACATGTCCTATTGTTGGGAGCTAAGTGTGTGAACACGATTTGGTAAAGGTAGCAGTGAGAGGCCATGTAGGAGTACATGGTGGGTTGTCTCATTGCAGCCGTCCTCAGGAACTGAGTTCTGTGTTTGTGATCCATGACCAGTTACTACCACACATTGGAATGCTTAAGTGCCCCTCTCGACTTATTAATCAACTCGATCTCTGTCCAGGAGTTGCAACTAGTTTCTGGTGTTTTGTAGGTTGTGTTAGTAGTCTACCAAGTGGTACCCGATACAGGTGGGCTTGGGACAGACTAGGCACCGTGGCATGGTGTACCAAGCGTAGATCCACCCGTCGAGGTGGGCTTGGGAACCCTGCACACATCGTTTGGGGCCGTGAGCGACACCCCGGCCGGATCTCCTTGCGGATGGAACCCGAATAGGCGATAAACCTGGACGAGAGACTTGTGTGGTTAGTCAGGTCGTGGCCGACACCCTCGCTGGGCTTCCGCTTGAAGGTTGCCGAGTACATGTCGTGTAAACGGCGGTAAGTGGTGAGAGCGTGTGTGAAGAAGTACACCCCTGCAGGGTTAATATGATCTATTCGAATAGCCGTGTCTGCGGTAAAGGACTTCTGGGTTGCCTGTACAACTCATAGATAACTTGAAGTGGATACTCTAAAATACGCAAGATAAGCGTGAGTGCTATGGATGACGTTCTCGTAGGGAGACGGGAGCGGATCCATAGTGGTGTATTGATATGGTGAATATGTGGACTCGTGTGCGCCACCTCAAAAGAATTACTTGCAGTCGTAGTTTAGGATAGCCACCGAGTCAAAGCTGGCTTGCTACAGTTAAACCCCACCATCCCCTTGTTGATAATGATGCATATGTAGTTAGTTCTGATGTAAGTCTTGTTGGGTACATTTGTACTCGCGTTTCTTAATTTATGTTTTTGCAGAGAGACTTCAGTCTCGCTAGTAGTACCGCGTGGACTTTGACGTTTAGCTTGTTACCTCAGCTATGATATTGTGCCCTTGGCAGGATCTGGTAGATAGTCAGGCTTCTTAGCCTTTTTCGTTTGTAGATGTCTGTACTCAGACATGTTAAGCTTCCGATGTGCTTTGACTTGTATGCTCTGATTGTTGGGTCATGAGACCCATGTTTGTAATATCTCGCTCCTCGGAGCCTATTGAATAAATACTTGAGTTGTAGAGTCATGTTGTGATGCCATGTTGTATTTGCACATATCGAGCATATTGTGTGTATGTTATTGAAATGCTTGGTATGTGTGGGATCTGACTATCTAGTTGTTTATCCTTAGTAGCCTCTCTTACCGGGAAATGTATCCTAGTGCTTCCACCGAGCCATGGTAGCTTGCTACTGCTCCGGAACACTTAGGCTGGCCGGCATGTGTCCTTCTTCGTTCCTGTGTCTGTCCCTTCGGGGAAATGTCACGCGATGAATACCGGAGTCCTGTTAGGCTGCTACAGCCCGGTTTACCGGAGTCCTGCTAGTCCAGTTGCTACAGCCCGGATTCACTCGCTGATGACCGACACGTTCGTTGTTGGGTCATGTATGCCTGTCCCTATAAGTTAGTGCCACTTTGGGTTCATGACTAGCCATGTCAGCCCAGGTTCTTTGTCATATGGATGCTAGCGGCACTATCATATACGTGAGCCAAAAGGCGCAAACGGTCCTGGGCAAGGTAAGGTGGCACCCGTGGGAATACCGTGCGTGAGGCCGCAAAGTGATATGATGTGTTACATGCTAGATCGGTGTGACTCAGGATCGGGGTCCTGACAGCTTTGGTATCAGAGCCTGACTGCCTGTAGGATTACCAAGCCAAACTGGTCGAAGTTGAGTCTAGAAATTCTTTAGTTATGTAAGGGAATTGATTGTGGGATGGAACGTAAGGCTCTTTTTACTCCTTATACCTTATGCCCTCTGATCTGAGTCATCTTATCTCTCCTACGGGGTTAAGGAACTAGGCTATCTTTTCTTCTATCAGGATCACGTGTCACTAATCCGTAGACCTATAGGATTGATGGATTCAAGCCTCAGTTCAGTCTCTACTGCTTCCGTATGTTAACTGTTGATCTCGAAACCTCGATGTTGTGATGTTGAGTGGCTATGCTACCATTTTTCCGGATGTCTCAAATCTTTTTGAGCATTTACAGCCGTTATGCTGTCCGAGTCATCCCAGGTTTCTACAATATTCTGATGCATTTGCAAATCCCTTCCTTCTGTTTCTGATGTCTCTTTGGGCCAATTTGACCACACTATCGGTGAGTTGAGGTAATCTATTGCCTTGACCTATATGTTGGAATTATGATTATGGCCCTAGGTGTCTTGGAGTATTACCTAGTGATCTAGCCATGTTTTGTGTTCCAGTGTGATGATTCTGGCCATCATTCTTGAAAGCATCCTGTGATGCCACTTAGTTAGTAGGCATTCTATTCCTGGGTTCTTGACCCAAGATCCACCCTACTTACTTCATGTTGATAGTGTTTGCTCGTCCCTTTAGGTTATTAGTAACCTTTGCGATAGTCCTCGAATTTCGTGGTATTTCCTTCTTCCAAATACTATGAACCACTTTATGGCAGAAGTTTATTGGATCAAAAGATCAAACAGGAATATCCTCGATGAGTTCTCCATTCTATATTGTGGCTCTGCCAGTTCTACCTTTCTGCATGGATTATCCGGAAGAAATATGTTGAACTTCGTTCGACATGCTAAACCATGCATCCACAACTCAGAAAATCGTATGTTCCTTTGAGTTGTCCCTCTTTAGTTGTCTTCTGACCCTCGTCTATCAATTGATAGTCAAGAGTATGTGTGCATTCGTTCATCGATGCCTATTACTCTTGTGGTCCATCAAGCCATTCTATTCCAGAATGACTAGGAGAAACAAACTCCAGTACCCCATCCATATCCAGGATTGGGTCAAAGTAGTTGTGCTCCACAGAATAAATACTAATCCAGCTTTTTCTCTGCTCCACCTTGGAGTATTACCATCTTTATATCAAGAATATCACGGGAATTGCACACCATCTTATGAACTCTTGATACAGTGATACTCTCTCCATCATTATTCATTTCTCGGTTCCCGTGTTGTTGCAACCGGAATGTCGATAAGTGAATCGTGATGTGTGAAATCAATACTCCTAGCAACCTTGTTGCTTGGTAGTTAAAGGACAATAATTTCATTCTTAGCATGTTGGTTCTTGAATCATCATTCTAAGACTGATCGTGCTACCTAGTCCTTATCTTCGGTGCACCCTTCGATCAATGAGTTAGGATTGTGCCAATCCCTCGCTCCTTTGATCATACCGTCTTGCCCTGAAAAGCAAGATTGTTCTCGAGCTTAATAACATATCGGTGGTTCGTGATTTTCTGGATATATTCTCGGAAGTGTCACCGGGTCGTCACCTGACCGCAATGTTGAGTTCGTGATCAAGTTGGTTTTCTTGTAAACCACCCTTACTCCAAGAATCTGTGTTGGATACCCTGAGCTAGTTGGTTAAGCTAAACAACAACTTGGAGAGTTGGAAGATAAAAGCTTGTCCGACTCAGTTCATTCCAAGGGATATCCTTGTGCGTGTGTGTTGAGGAAAGATGATATCTTCATTGACTGATCCTCGTGTCAATTGTTGGATCTATTGTCTTACCCAAAACTTTGATTTGAGTGTGGGCTATTCTCAAATCAAATCAGAACCAACGATGTTCGTAATGTTGTCTTATTCATGGTTGAACCCCCGAGCATACACCATTACATATTTTGGTCTGACCAATGCTATCACCTTGTTCACCTAGTCATAGAATTCCATTTTATGGAAATTTTTATAAATTGTTGTTGAGCCCATCGACAACATCCTTATCCTCTCCATGATTTTGTCAGACATCAAGCTAGTGTTGGAAACTTGTGTAAGCATTTCTTCGTGTTTCGCTCATGAAGCATATGTTTGGATGAAAGAAGTGACTACCTCTGATTCACGTGTACTTGGTGAAAGTTGCCACCGTGAATTCGAGAAAGTTTGTCTTGCCTCCTCTGGAATCATCTCAAGTCAGTCATGCATGTGCGAAGTATACTATGGAGCGGATCCATAGTGGTGTATTGATATGGTGAATATGTGGACTCGTGTGCGTCACCTCAAAAGAATTACTTGCAGTCGTAGTTTAGGATAGCCACCGAGTCAAAGCTGGCTTGCTGCAGTTAAACCCCACCATCCCCTTGTTGATAATGATGCATATGTAGTTAGTTCTGATGTAAGTCTTGCTAGGTACATTTGTACTCACGTTGCTTAATTTATGTTTTTGCAGAGAGACTTCAGTCTCGCTAGTAGTACCGCGTGGACTTCGATGTTTAGCTTGTTACCTCAGCTACGATCTTGTGCCCTTGGCAGGATCTGGTAGATAGTCAGGCTTCTCAGCCTTTTTCATTTGTAGATGTCTGTACTCAGACATGTTAAGCTTCCGCATGTGCTTTGACTTGTATGCTCTGATTGTTGGGTCATGAGACCCATGTTTGTAATATCTCGCTCCTCGGAGCCTATTGAATAAATACTTGAGTTGTAGAGTCATGTTGTGATGCCATGTTGTATTTGCACATATCGAGCATATTGTGTGTATGTTATTGAAATGCTTGGTATGTGTGGGATCTGACTATCTAGTTGTTTATCCTTAGTAGCCTCTCTTACCGGGAAATGTATCCTAGTGCTTCCACCGAGCCATGGTAGCTTGCTACTGCTCCGGAACACTTAGGCTGGCCGGCATGTGTCCTTCTTCGTTCCTGTGTCTGTCCCTTCGGGGAAATGTCACGCGATGAATACCGGAGTCCTGTTAGGCTGCCACAGCCCGGTTTACCGGAGTCCTGCTAGTCCAGTTGCTACAGCCCGGATTCACTCGCTGATGACCGACACGTTCGTTGTTGGGTCATGTATGCCTGTCCCTATAAGTTAGTGCCACTTTGGGTTCATGACTAGCCATGTCAGCCCAGGTTCTTTGTCATATGGATGCTAGCGGCACTATCATATACGTGAGCCAAAAGGCGCAAACGGTCCCGGGCCAGGTAAGGTGGCACCCGTGGGAATACCGTGCGTGAGTCCGCAAAGTGATATGATGTGTTACATGCTAGATCAGTGTGACTCAGGATCGGGGTCCTGACAGGGTCATCCGAGTTAGTACCTCAGACTGGGTGAAGCCGAAAGCTAGAAATCTTAAAGGATCACATTGGTCGGCAACGATGGAAGTTAAAATTTTGGTTCATTAATACCATAGAGTTCGGGAAACTTTCCCCGAACTAAGTCCTCAATATTTTCCTCCCAGATTGATTGGAGTTGAGGCTTCATGATCATGCTGAGCATGACAACCCAAAGAAAGGAACTGATAGCAGGACTATTTTCTTTGGAAGATGTTTCTTAAATTAAAAAGTAATATAACATATCTCTCCGCGTACCTTTGTTTATAAAACCGTATGGCCAGATTGCCTTGTTTTCCATAAATCTTTGCCCTTATAGCGGCTTCATAAAGTAGGAAAACACTCCTCAGCTATTGGCCGAAGAGGTTGAAGCCGATGGTCGGTCAACAAAGTTTTGTACAATGCGGATCCGAGCATTAATGATGTAAAGTACTTGGATACATAGAGTCATTACACATAATTTGTGATTATACTATGGATATCGATCCTTAATTCAGCCACCCGTGCCTGCATTAAGGCTCGGGGGCTACTGGGCTTCGGGCTTATTATTTAAAAATATTAAAGGGGCACATCGATCCCCTGATCTGATGTTGCCACCCGACCAGTGTCTCGGAGGCTATTGCACTGCCTATTCAATGCAGAAAATTCAAAGTGCTCAGTATTTGTCTTGACCGAACTATGCGCAAACGCGTCTTCGGACAACAATAGGTACCATATGGACTTATCTGGTGTCAAGCTAATATAGTGCGGCAACTTGTCAAGACCCTCTCTTAAGGGCCCGTTCTCCGATCACTATTATCTCTAATATATTACACTGCGTTTCTATTCCTATGTATGCTGCCGAGCTAGGAGTTGATCCTCAGGCTGATTTCATGCATCGACCTGAGTCTCAGGGGCTACTAGGATCAGCAGTTTCATGTTTTCCTTCAGGTGCATCTCGGGTTTTAGACCGACACACACACCTTGAGGGCTACTGGCTATATATATCGGCAGAGAATAATTTGCACCAATCAAAAAATCAGCCTACAGTCAGGGGTGCTGCACCACCTCAGAAGCAGTCTGGCATAAAGCTCGGGCGCCAGTGGCTGGCTCCATAGAGGGCATTTCCGGCATTAAGCACGGCTAAACTCCTTCAACTTTTTAGAACCAAGGTGCTCTATGACACCTCGGATACAGTCCGGCATTAGAGCTTGGATATAGTCCGGCGTTGGAGCTCAGACACTGTCCGGTGTTGGAGCTCGGATACAGCCCGGCGTTGGTGCTCGGCTGCAAAAGATACCTCGAATGCAATCCGGCGTTGGAGCTCGGACACAAGAGGACACTGCCGCCCGGGAACAACTTCAAACCCGAGGTGTGGCATAAAAATAATAGGGCATTGATAAAAGCTGATAACTTAAAGGGGCTCCTCGGATGCCCGACATGTAAACTCTTCGGATTTACTTCAGCGATCCTCAAGATCGAAGATGAGAAGATTTTTTGAACCAATTTTCAAAGACCGACTACCGAAGATGAAGAATAGTTTGGAAGAATCGAGGAGCATCCCCAACTTGAACACCGGTTCAGGGGGCTACTGACGGTGTCCTGGACTAGGGGGTACTCACCACGTCGTCTCCCAATCAGTTAGACTGGGCCGAGGACCACCGTGGCCGTATACTCACGGGCCAGTTCGGACGGCTGCCGCATATAAGGAATATTCTACAAGACTTGGTGATCAAGACAAGGACACCTCCCCACCGGCTTATTCAGCTAGTACTCTTGTTATTCTAGGCCTCTGGTACATTATATAAACCGAGGCCAGGCTAGTCAATAGATCATTATGACATTACTCATCATACCTCTAGGGTGTAGACCACAACATATGATCTTAGGGTAGATCAACTCTTGTAACCCCTATACTCATTAAAGTCAATCAAACAGCATGTAGGGTATTATCTCATCAAGAGATCCCGAAGCTGGGTAAAATCTTGTGTTCATGTTACCATCGATCCTAAGACGCACAGCTTGGGACCCCCTACCCAAGATCAGCCGGTTTTGACACCGACAACTGTGGTGGCCGGGTTGCGCCGAGTCCGGGCTTGGCCGGAGTGCGCCTCGCCAGGCGGCGAGGAAGCCGTGTGCAGAAGTTTGCCGGGTCCGCCAAGGCGGGCGGAGCCAGACCCCGCCGGCTTGGCGAGCTGGTTGAGGCGATCCTGCTGGGTGTTGGCAGCGTGGAGGAGCTCGCACATCTGCTCGATGTGCTCCTTAAGCTCCTCGCCCATGAGTTGGTCAAGGCCGACCGCGGCTGCCTCCGCAGCGCACATGTTCTTCACTGGGGTCTCGTAGACGGTCTGGACGGCGCCGAGGGCCTGGCCGATCGGTCCTCCCCGGGTACGCACATCAGCGACTCGGCTTGGCTCGGCCGCAGCAGGTGTGAATCCGTGGGTGACGTCGTTCTCCATCTAAGCGGCCTCCAAGCGACGCCTGGTGGCGGCGAGCGTCTCGGACAGGTCCAGCATCTGCTGGTGCCTTTCCTCGAGCTGGGTTCGCGCCTCGGCAACGTTGGTGGTGTCGATCTCAGTGCCGATGGGGATGCGGAAGCTCTGCATCGCAGCGCGCAGCAGATCGGACGGCTCAGTCCGTTCCACAGTGGCCATGGCTTCCGTACCTTCCTCGTCTTGCTCGACGAGGAAGAGGCACCATCGCCGGTGACGTAAACCTCCACATGGACGTCCATCGCCCCGGCGGCAATGCCACCGCCAAGGCAGAGGGGAGAGTCGGAGTAGCTGAGCACCTCGCTGGGGTACTCGTTGGCTGCGAGCACATCGGAGATGCGGAGAGCGGCGAAGGAGGCGGTGAGCGCGCCGACAACGTCGTCTGCCAGCATGATAGACTCGTGGGTGTAGGAGAAGGGCCCCAATTGAAGCATGCTCCCGGTCAGCTCCTCGAGCTGCCCCACGGTGGGCGCCAACTGTCGTGGTGGGCGCACGGCAGATGCCAAGGGATGGCTAAAGAGGGGAGGAGGCTCGAGGGCACTGGTGGGCTCTAGAGGCGAGGTTGGCATGCGCGGGCGCGGGACGCCGGACATACCCAGGTTCGGGACTCTCCGGAGAGATAATACCCCTAGTCCCGCCGAGTGTAGTTGGATGATCGATGGTATAATGTTGCTCCTGGAGATGTATGGGGGAGGAAGGAAGCTGGCCAAGGCTTGGACAGCTCCTTCTCTCCGGTGTTGCGGCTCTGGTGGCTAGTCCTATGCTTGCTTGCATTTTCCTTGTGTCTCATACATATGCATATGCATGTCTCTCGTATCATCTGCCCCTATAGGCATGGGTTCCTGGGGGGTTTTATAGATCAACCCACCCAGGGTTACAATGATAATACACCGAGTCGGTGGGTCCGTATTGTCGGTTTCCGGGATACCGGGTTGGGTCCCGCTTGAGGGCTTGTGGTTCGCCGGTTTCCCATAGGTGCGGGCCCCGCGTACCTAGGGGGACTGTGCGCCGTCTTGTCGATCGTTGGGGCGTGGCTAAGTCGAGACATATACAGTGCTCTCCATCAGGCTGCCGCTTGCTATCGTCAGCGGTGAGGGCGGGAGCACTGTTGCCACGCCAGCCCTGGTCAGCGGGTAGGTGAGGGGCACTGTTGCCATGCTCCGGCTGACCACAGTCATGGGTGGAAACACTGTTGTCTTGGTCATCGGTGGTTGAGGTCTCGTCCCATCGTATGGCCTAGATGGGATGGGAGCGGACCCGTGGCCGGGTTGCCGTGGACGCCACGGGTGGGGTTGGCTTATTGGGGAAGCCTTGGTTGTGTCGGGTTGAGTTGTCTTGCGCCAGTCATTGCGGCCATGTCAACGTACCTTGCCGGGTCAGAGAGCTTGGCCGAGTTGCGGGCCTTGCCGGGTCGAGTGACCCAGCACTGCGTGTGCCGGTTCGCGGGGCGATGCGGGCCCTGCTATTTTTGAAAAGGATCCAGGTTCCGTTGCCTGCCCAGGGTTCATCCCCCCGACACGCGGGATTCAAATCGCGGAAGATCCGATCTAGCACCGAACAGACGGCGCCTCCGCGTTCAACACACGTACAGCTCGGGGACGTCTCCTCCTTCTTGATCCAGCAAGGGGAGAGGAGAAGTTGAGGGAGAACTCCAGCAGCACAACGGCATGGTGGCGATGGAGCTTGTGGTTCTCCGGCAGAGCTTCGCTAAGCACTACGGAGGAGGAGGAGGAGTTGGAGGAGAGGATTGCGCTAGGGGAAGGGGTACAGCTGCCCTCTCACTCCCTCACTATATATAGGGGGAAGGAGGGAGGAGGAGGCGCCCTAGGGTTTCCCTAGGGGAGGGGCGGCGGCCACAGGGGAAACCCTAGATGGGTTTGGGCGCCCCCACCCCTAGGAAACTTGCCCCCCAAGCCGGGAGGGGAGGCGCCCCCACCTCTCCAGGTTACGTGAGATGGGGCGGGAGGGGCACTCATCCCCTTAGTGGGCTGATGTGCCCCCTCCCCTTGGCCCATAAGGCCCCCCAACGCTTGCCGGGGCCTCCGAAACCACTTTCGGACATGCTGGTCGTCACCCGATACCCCTGGAACAATTCCGGACTCCAATACCCTTCGTCCAATATATCTATCTTCACCTCCGGACCATTCCGGAGTTCCTGGTCACGTCTCATCCGGGACTCCAAACAACCTTCGGTAACCACATACTATTTCCCATAACAACTCTAGCGTCACCGAAACTTAAGTGTGTAGACCCTACGGGTTCAGGAACCATGCAGACATGACCGAGACATCTCTCTAGCCAATAACCAATAGCGGGATCTGGATACACATATTGGCTCTCACAGGTTCTACGATGATCTCATCGGATGAACCACGATGTCGAGGATTCAATCAATCCCGTATTCAATTCCCTTTATCCATCGATATGTTACTTGCCCGAGATTCGATCGTCGGTATCCCAATACCTTGTTCAATCTCATTACCGGCAAGTCTCTTTACTCGTTCGGTAACACATCATCTCGTGGCTAACTCCTTAGTCACACTGAGCTCATTACGATGATGTCTTATCGAGTCGGCCCAGAGATACCTCTCCGTCTCACGGAGTGACAAATCCCAGTCTCGATTCGTGCCAACCCAACAGATACTTTCGGGGATACCCATAGTGCACCTTTATAGCCACCCAGTTATGTTGTGACGTTTGGCACACCCAAAAAAGCATTCCTATGGTATCCGGGAGTTGCACAATCTCATGGTCTAAGGAAATGATACTTGACATTAGAAAAGCTCTAGCGAACGAACTACACGATCTTGTGCTATGCTTAGGATTGGGTTTTTTCCATCACATCATTCTCCTAATGATTTGATCCCGTTATCAACGACATCCAATGTCCATGGTCAAGAAACCATAACCATCTATTGATCAACGAGCTAGTCAACTAGAGGCTCACTAGGGACATGTTGTGGCCTACGTATTCACACATGTATTACGGTCTCCGGTTAATACAATTATAGCATGAACAATAGACATTTATCATGAACATGGAAATATAATAATGACCATTTTATTATTGCCTGTAGGGAATATTTCCAACACCGGTCTCCCGCTTCTCTTCGCCGTGTGCGCCGGCCATCTCCACGCAGCTCGTGCGCATTTTCGCCATGTATCGCCAGGGCAACAGCAACCAAGAATTCAAGTACCTCCACATTTACAAGTGCATTGACAAGTGCGACAAGTGGGCAGAAGTCCGGCGCACCCTCGACAAGGCAAGACCTTCTCGAGGCTGACCGTTAGCGCCACGCGACGCGCCTCGCTCCCCTCTTTCGAACGCCACCCCGCGCGTGCAAAATGATGGTTGTAGCGCGTTTTCCAGCGAAGTCCCGAGCCGCGCCACCGCGATCTGCGTCGCCGGAGCTTCACCGCTGGTCGCCCTGACGTGGCTGCCTTGGGCCCACCCACTGGGTCGCTGACCGGTGGCCCGAGTGGCCCCCGCTGGCCCTGCCTTGACCGGGTTAACCGGTCAATCTTGCTGACTGGGCTGGCCCCAGCAGCTGACTTGTGGGCCTCCCCTGTTAGAACGTTTTAAAAATAAATAAATCTACTAACTATAATCTGTTAATTAATTAGTAATTTAGTTAGTCACTGACACCTCGGGCCCACCCCTCTAATTAGTCTGTTAGTTTAGTTTAAATTACTGTTAAAACTAACAGAGGCTGACATGTGGGTCCCACTGGACCCACAGGTCAGGTTTGACCCCAGTCAACCATCCTGTTGACTGCTGACATCACCTCTGCATCATGCTGACGTCATATTCCATTTCTGTTAATATAAATAATTCCAGAAAATGGTTTAATCTCTAAAATTTAATAGTAAATAAACCGTAGCTCGGATGAAAAAGTTTTATATATGAAAGTTGCTCAGAAAAATCCAAAGAATCCGAATACGCGGTCCGTGCATCTATCACATGCCCCTAGAATGCTGAACATGGAACTGTACCCTCTCTTTTCATTTGTCTGAAAATGTTAAACCTGGGGAAACATTACCAGATGTTATCCCCCTTCACCGGTAACGTGTAGCACCGCGTTAGAACACGTTCAGCTCTGCCTGTTGTCCTGTTATCCTCTTGCTTGCTATGTATTTACTGTTTTATCCCCCCCTCTTCTCTTCGGTAGACCCTGAGACCGCTGTTGATGCCCCTGTGATCGACTACGTCGACGACGACCCTCCTTCTTGTCTGAGCAACCAGGCAAGCCCCCCCTTTGATCATCCCGATATCGCCCATTCTATACTCTCATGCTTGCATTAGATTTTGCTACTGTTATTGTTTGCTCCTATTCTGATGCATAGCCTGCTTTTGTACCTGTTATTGTTACCTACCTACTTATCCTAAACTGCTTAGTATAGGTTGGCTAGTGATCCATTAATGACCCCCCCCACTTGTCCTTGTTGCCCCAGCTTCATCATCGACGCCTCGATTGACGTGATCAACAACTAGAGCCCGACACCTCACATCACATCACGCCCCTTTTTGTTGCTCGACTCTGCAGAGCTACTATCGAGTGCCGAGGGTGATCCCTCATAACGCACTCCTGATGATAATTATGTAGTATAGCTATTCGGTCGTGGTCATCGAGGGTGATTTCCTCTTTCACCATTCCCGATACGGCTCTGTCGTTCAACACCTTAAGTGTGAACCTCGAGGGTGGTCCCTCTTACGTTCACCTTGATGATTACATTGAGTGGAATCCTCCGGGGGTGATTCCTCGGGTTTTCCCCTTGATGTTTGGACACATGGTTACAATGACTTTACTTGAGGCCTTGGTGAAAGTCGGGCGGGCCCGGAGAGCACCCGCAAGATAATGACGTGGCACGGCCGGGCATTCTGAGCCCTTGTCGTAAGTCCATGAGACGGGGCGACAGGGTCACTTTTGATCATGAGTCTCTGCTCATCTCCGCAAGCTAATAATACACTATGGTTTGGGTATTTGTTCTGAGTTGGCCTCTGGCCTTTACGCACTAACCACCACGCAAGAATAGTTATGGGCCTCGACGTCGCAGTATCAGCCGAATCTTTGTCACACGTCCAGTTCAGCATTGTGGCACGGTCGGATCATGCTGGCCATCCGAGGCGGTGCTGGTATCCACCCTGCACACAACGACCCGAAGTGCTGCGGGCGATGGGCCCAAGACCACGGAGTGCTTAGGATGTAGACCGGCGGGGACCTCTCTACTGAGCCTAGGTAGGGCTGCGATGTGTTGATCTTCCGAGGGCGGGCATTGACCCCAGAAAGGTGTGTCCGGCCAGAGTGATCGAGCGTGTTGGGTAACGTGGTGCACCCCAGCAGGGAAGTTATATATTCGAATACCGTGTCCACGGTAATGGACGTTCAGACTTATATCCTGATCTTATACAACTACAAATGGTTACTTGAGATATGTGGCTCCGGGAATGCTTTCTCGCAGGGAGTCGAGGAAGGATCTCTGGGCATTAATGTTACAACATGCTTGTTAATTATAAACTGCTATTCTTTACTCTTCTACATGATGCAAGATGCTCGGAGCTGCGTGAAGATGCTAGTCTTCGTTAGGCTAGGTCTTCCCCCCTATTCTGGAATTCTGCAGTTCAGTCCACATATATAAACCTTCCATTTGGTACCAGTGCATACTTAGTATAGATCTGATGCTTGCAGTACTTTGGATGAGTACTCACGGTTTCTTTGCTACCCCTTTTCCCCCTTCTTCCTTCTTTTTGGTTCATGCAACCAGAGGGTGGATCCCTGGAGCCAGATGCCACCACCGATGGATGCTGCTTCGTGAAGACCGCCGACGACCATGAGTAGTTAGGAGGTACCAGGCAAGAGGCCTTTCCTCTTTGATCGTGTTGCTTTTGTGCTAGCCTTCTTAAGGCATCCTTATTTAACTTATGTCTATACTCAGATATTGTTGTTTCCGCTGACTCTTGTGTATCGAGCTATGTATTCGAGCCCTCGAGGCCCCTGGCTTGTAATATAAAGCTTGTATTATTTTATTTGTGTCTAGAGTTGTGTTGTGATATCTTCCCGTGAGTCCCTGATCGTGATCGTACACATTTGCGTGTATGATTAGTGTATGATTGAATCGGGGGCATCACATAATGAGCAAGGTCAAGGATTGTCGCGAGAAAGACGCAATCTCATTCTTTTGCAAAAATTGCACCGACAAGGGAATCCTTAATGCCATAAGTCGCCGTGACATATCACACTTCGCTGACTTGGCGGCCATAGTACAGAAGTACTATGCGATGGAAAGCGCCTTGAAAACCCAGGCAAAATTCTGGGATCGTCCGGCTCTCACTAAACCCCTTGTCTGAACCAAAAGGGTGCATTCTCGCAGGTCCGGATCCAATCACAAAGAAACCCAAGCCCACTACGGGGCGTGGAACCGTATTGGAGGGATGGCTCAATAGGCCATGCAAAATTCACACCACACCGGATACCATACCAACACACAGCCTTAGAGCATGTTGGATACTTCGGCAGGTGGCCAAGAGCAGCGTGGACCTCCTCATTAACAATACCGCAGAGCATTATCCCGCAGAAAACAACAATGTAGTGTTGACAGTCTTCGAGACTTTTGCCTCGAATAACAGGCGCAAGAGAGCACTCCGCGGCCTCGCCGAAGGCTGCCACGTTGCAGCAATAAATCACTGGAACGACACGGCTATAACCATTAATGCCAGTGACGAACCTCAATTCCGAAAAGTCCGAGCACCAGTCGCTTTGGTCCTTAGTCCAATTGTGGACAGTTTCCGGCTTACTAAAGTGCTCATGGACGTCGGCAGCGGATTAAACCTCATCTACGAGGAAACTCTCAACAAAATGGAAATAGTCAAGAGCCGCATTGAGCAAAGCAGCACGACCTTCGGAGGGATTATCCCTACTCGGGAGGCACGATGTGCGGGAAAAATCACACTCGATGTGATATTCGGCACACGGAGAATTACAGGTCCGAAGAGATAACATGCCAAGTGGCCCCGTTCAGTAGTGGATACCACGCCCTTTTAGGGCGGGATGCATTCGCGAGTGTCCATGCTCTACCCCATTATGGGTACATGAAGCTCAAGATGCCCGGGCCCAACGAAATCATCACTCTCGCCAGTGATCTGGACATAGCACTTTGCGCCGAAAATAAAACCGCCACCTTGGCCCTTGAGGCACTATCTGAAGCCCTCGCGGCCGAAGAATTAACTGCCTTACGCTCCACAGTGGATAGGGACGACGTGATACTCGATAAGCGATCCAAGTCCACCTCCTTCAAACTAGCGGATGAAATTGTCAAATTCCAAGTCCACCCAATGGACTCCACAAAAACAGCAGCCATTGGGGCACAGCTGAACCCCACAATCGACACGCACTCCGGGCGTTCTTATGCAAGAATTGGGATATCTTTGCCTGGCACCCTTCAGATATGCCAGGGATCCCATGCAGGCTGGCCGAGCATAGCCTCAACATATTGAAGGGATACAAGCCGGTCAAGCAGACACTACGGCGCTTTTCAGAGCCTAAACGACAAGCTATGGGAGAGGAGCTAGACAAGTTACTCGAAGCCGGATTCATCAGAGAAATAAAACACCCGGACTGGCTAGCAAACCTGGTGATGGTACCAAAGAAGGATAAATCATGGCGCCTATGTGTCGATTTCAAGGACCTTAATAAGGCTTGCCCCAAGGATCCCTTCCCCTCCCCCGCATCGATCAAATCATCGAAGCTACCACAGGACATGACTCATTGTGCTTCCTCGCCGCATACTCCGGATACCACCAAATCAATATGGCAGAGTCCGATCAAGCCGTAACGGCATTCATCACCCCATATGGCCCTTTCTATTTTAACACCATGCCTTTCGGGCTTAAAAATGCTGGTGCAACCTACCAACGCATGATTTAGACATGCCTAGAAAAACAAATCGGCAAAACAGTTGAGGCATACGTGGACGATGTGGTCATCAAGACTAGACACGTCGAATCTTTAATAGACGACCTGAGGCTCATGTTCGACAACCTCCGAACACATGACATCAAGCTCAATCCGGAAAAATGCATTTTCAGCGTTCCCGCTGGAAAGCTCCTCGGCTTCATCATTTCCAATAGAGGAATTGAAGCAAACCCGGCTAAAATCCGAGCTTTGTCACAGTTGGCTATCCCAACAGACCTCAAGCAAATCCAGAAATTAACTTGATGCGTGGCTGCCTTAAGCCGCTTTATCTCCCGGTTGGGAGAAAAGGCATTACCCCTTTACCGCCTTCTTTGACGCACCGAACACTTCGAGTGGACAGATGTGGCTACGGCCAGACTGGAAGAAATAAAGGTCCGATGGCCAGCAACCCAATCCTGGCTGCACCGAACATTGGCGAACCCATGTTGTTATATATAGCTGCAACACACCAAGTTGTAAGCGCAATGCTCATCGTCAAACGAGAGGAGTACGGACATAAGTTCCCGCTTCAAAAGCCGGTATACTACGTATCCACTGTCCTCACACCATGCAAGTCACGGTACCCACATTATCAAAATATAGCATACGCGGTCTTCATGGCATCCCGGAAACTACGACACTACTTTCAAGAGTGTTCAATCACGGTGGCCTCCGAAGTACCACTCAACGATATAATAAGTACCCGCGATGCCACGGGCCAGATTGCTAAGTGGGCCATCGAGCTCCTCCCGTTCGACATTATATATAAACCACGGCAAGCCATTAAATCGCAAGTACTGGATGACTTCGTCGCTAAATGGACAAAAGCCAAACTCCCTAAAGAGTACGGTGCATACTCCAATTAGATCATGCACTTTGTAAGCAAGGCCTTCCGTACATGTTTCTACTAGCCGACAGCCCGAGCAGACGCACAGGACCTGGTCCAACATTGCGTCGGTTGCCAGCTCTTTGCCAACCAAAGCCACATGTGACCCACCGCTCTCCAAACAATCCCCATAACTTGGCCCTTTGCAGTCTGGGGGATCGATATGGTCGGACCCCTTAAAGGATGAAGCCCTAAGAAAAAATACATGCTGGTCATGGTGGATAAATTCACCAAATGGATACAGGTCAAACCAGTTAAACCGGCCGAATCCGGACCGGTGATAGACTTCATATCAGGGGTCATGCACCGTTATGGTATTCCCCATAGCAACATCATCGATAATGGCTCCAACTTCACAGCCCACGAGGTGAAAACTTGGTGCGGCAACATGGGCATTAAGCTCAATTATGCCTCCGTCTATCACCCCCAAACAAACGGTCAAGTCGAACGAGAAAATGGTCTTATTATGAGCGGCATCAAACCCAGACTAGTGCGATCTCTGAAGGAATCAGACACGCACTAGGTCGAGGAGCTCAACTCTGTACTACAGGGGCTGTGGACCACGCCAAATATCACTATCGGATACACACCCTTCTTCATGGTGTACGGCGCAGAGGCGGTATTGCCTTGCGATATCATTCATGATTCACCTCGAGTGCGCATGTGTGAAGAGAGAGAAGCCAAGCTTGATCGGCAGGATAGTTTAGATGCCCTGGAGGAGGAGAGTGACGTTGCAAAAGCCCGTTTCACATTCTATCAGCAACAAGCTCGCAGGTATCAAAGCAGAGAAGTACGGGCCAAAACTTATAACGTTGGCGAACTCGTTCTACGCCTAACAGAGAAGAAAAAGGACAAGCTCAAGCCCAAGTGGGAGGGTCCCTTCATCATTGATAAAGTTCTCACCGGAGGAGCGTACCGCCTGTGTGATGCATCAGATAATCGACTCGAGCCGAACCCATGGAACGCGGCTAGACTCCGAAGATTCTACGCCTAGCGCCGAACACTGTGTTCATCTCCTTTCCTCCGCCTTTTTTTAATTATATCCTCTCTCTCTTTCTTTTTATGGCTCTAAGGCTTTCAGTGTGACTCGACTACACACTCTTGACGTGCCAAAATCCTCAAGTATGCGCGCTCACTATACCTAGGGGCTTCTTATACAGAAGATTAATATAATTATCTTCCGGGCATCACGCCCACTTCATATGTGTCTCTTTCCCATATGTACCTTTTCTTCACCATTATATGCATCGATATGACTTAAGTTTTGGCCAAGCTGGGTTGCCTGGCTCCTGTGTTTATGCCCTACGTTCCCATTAGTTCGGCTAGGGCATAAGGGGAGCACCTCTGTGATTGTTACTGCCGAGTACTCCGGACGTGTACCTCAGACTGGGTGAAGCCGAAAGCTAGCGTTCTTAAGGGAATATTAGATCGGTGAACTAAAGATGTTCTTTTACCTATTACAATACAAATCCCCAGATGTTGCATATACTGCGTTTCTGCTCGCAGTTCGGACATGCACATTAATGCATGCGTACCCAGGGAAAGGAACCCTTAACGGAACTATTCTCCCTGGAAGATGTTTCTTACTATCCATGTAATATAACATAGCTAGTTGGGTACTTGTCTGTTCAAGCAATTATGACCCCTACGCCTGGTTTCCATGCTAACCCAGTTTACATAACTGAGCGGGTATTCGGAAACACTCCGGACTGTCGGGTCTGTGGCTGAAGCGAAAAGGTCCGCCATGACAAATGATATACAATCCGGCTAGGTACAAAATATGTCAATTGAAGTACACAGTCACTTAGACTCACATACTTCTTCTTCTATGCCATCCAACATGCTATCTAGCCTACAATCATGTTGGGAATACTTTGCGGCTAATCCTACCTAGTCATATACCATACTAACGGGAATCTCTTTCCCATCTGACCCTACAGGTCCGACCAGGGCCATGTGATTCAGATCGAGCTTGGTATACCGTCTTTTTACCATGGCCCAAGCCTCCCTCGCACCTTGTCGACAGACAAATATCTTCCATAATTGGAAGTGCCGCTGCGCTCCCTTGAGCAGCTTTACAAGCTCCCCCATGCTTCCTGGAAGGGAGGTGGATGGCCACAAGGCTTTGGCAACACCCTGCATCACCTGCCGAACTTGTTCGTGTAGTTGCAAAAGCTCTTGCAGAAGATCGCCTAAGGATCCGGGCATCTCCTCTTCGGGACGACCAGTCAGTATACCTACAGACATAACTCTGTTAGTATGTTTCTTTGCCGAACTATGTAAAGGTTCGTTTTAGCACATACTAAAAATGTTGAGTTGAAGCCTTCTATTCTCCTTCACGAAGTCAGCTAGCTGGGCCCGAACATCTTCCAATTCTACGCCCAGCCAGGTATTGGCATCCTGGAGATCGTTTTTCTCTCGCTTGACCCGTGTAAGTACAGGCTCGCCAACCTCTAGTTGTCATTGAGCTCTTTGTTCATCCTCTTGTAGGATCTCCGGGTTCACTCCGGGATTGCCTGCGGAATCTAATCTTAGATCTGCAATCTGCCGAATACCAAATGGTACACGAAATTACGTTTTTTATCGATTGAGAGAAAAATTACCAGATGAGGCCTTTTGGGATTCCTCCATTTCGGTAGTTGCGGCCCTTAGCTGGGCTTTACGCTCCTCTAGCTCTTGAGACAAATGGGTATTCTTCTCTGAAAGAACCTATTCATACAATGATCCTTAAATCAGCTGTACCAACTGTTTCAAGTCCCGGGGGCTACTGATATACATAATTATCAGATTTTGCTTTCTTGCCCAGCTCGGATGTACACGTCTCCTGAGTTGAAGGCATTGAAAGCCTCCTCGAAAAAACAAGGTTCGTGGAGTGCGGCCTGTCATCGCCAATGATTCATAGCGCTCTCCACCTTGGAATTTGTAGCGGATATTCTATCCGCATCCTTGGTAGGAGGACCGTCCGGTGTCGTCCCCACGTTCGCCTCCACCCTCAAGGTCGGTTCTAGAATTCGGCTTGTAGAGGCGTAACGGGTAGGATCCCTGGATACAATCCGGCGAATATTCTTTCTGCCCGGACACAATGGATGTTGTTATATTTTAAGACAACAATCATGGAGCATGTTTTAAACCATACCTGTTCGCTGGCGGCTCGGTCATGCCTCTGTTGGCTTTCCTTTTCAGAAACCTACCCGGTCTGGGCGCTCCTTGTTGGTGAGTCGTCATGGGTTTAGCATGGCACGCCGATGGCCTTCCCTTTACAGCATAATACATGTGAAGTGGTTAAGGTTGAAAGAGTGAATCCTTTTCGGAAGATAGGTCTCCTATTTACTTACATGTGATGCAGGGAGGACGCGGAGATAGTCGGCAATGATGGCCACCAAGCTGCCATCATGGCTCGCCTGGTAGAACACCTTGTCACCGAGCTCCACAAATATGTCCGGATCTTCTTTGAGTCCGGGGTCGAGGGCCCGGTCGTGGTCCTCTGGTTGTGGAGGCGGGCTGTGGACCTCCCTCATAGCTTTTCGCAGTTCCTGTTATGGGCTAGAGGTAAATATTTGTGATGAAAGACTGCGGAAATGAATAGAGTTGAGTAAAAGATAGTAATGAATAGAGTTGAGTATAGCAACTCACCCAGCTTGGGGGGTTGTACATGGAAAATCCATCTCGTGGCTTAATGCGGATGAACTCCTCTTCTTCTCCTTTATATAAATCAGACAGTATCTTCGCCAGAGCGGTGGCGAAGTCCGGACCTTTCCGACCATAGCGGGTGGCATCGTCTTCTCCATTGAAGTGCCACATGGGACGCCCCCGGTACTGGAGTGGCTGCACCCCCTGCATTATGCATATTGACATACCTCGATTATTGTCAATCCAGATTTGGCAAGCGTTTTTATCCTGCCCATCAATTGAAGAACCACGCTGCTATCTTCCTCCTTGGGGCACCGAGGACGCCAGCTACGGCGTTTCTTCAATGGGGAATTTGTGAACTCAAGAAGACCCATTTGGATAGGGTCAGGAAGGGTGACATCCTCCATATAAAACCACTTGGAAGGCCAATCTTCGGATGTCTTCTTCAGAGTGCTGGACAGGTATCCGGTCCCGACGATGCGCCATATTTCGGCTCCGCCCACTTGGTATATTGATCCCTCCTGATTGCGAGGGACGAGGTAGAACAACCTCTTCCATAGCTCGAAGTGAGCTTCGCAACCCAGAAATAACTCACAAAGGGCGACATAACTTGCGATGTGCAGGATGGAGGCAGGGCTAAAATTGTGCAGCTGGAGGCCATAATACTCCAGGAGCCCGCAAAGGAACGGATGGATTGGAAATCTCATGCCCCTCAACAAGTAAGGGACGAGGCACACTCGCTCCCCCCTGGATGGGTTGGGGAAACTCTCTGCTTGCTCCCGCCGTCAAAAGTAGCTAATCCAGCTTGAACGGGGACAAGATATGTAGGTGGAAGGAACCCCTGGGTCTGCAACTCCACCAATTGGTCGTGGGATACGGTACACTTCTCCCAATCACCTGGCTTGGCACTATGGGAGCGAGAGGAGGAGTTGCAGTGGTTGTCCATGACGGGATGGTTTTTTTGGGCATGCTTTGATGGATCCTCGCTTGGGGAAGATGGTGTGTTTTGGATTTGAGGATCCCCGTCTCTTTAATAGACGATTTATTTACATGGTTGGGGTGGCAAGTGTAAAAATGCTCCGGCTTCTCACATTCGCTCAACACGTGGAGACTGACATTATTAAGGTATAGAAGTCGATGAGTGCAGCATTAAATGGGAAGTCGGACACTGCTCGTTTCAATAGGTACTCTGGATAATTCGGTGAAGAACCCGCCTTGCAATGCCGAAGACAATCTTCACGCCGGACACATCGTCATTGAAGCCTGGTTTGGGGGCTACTGAGGGAGTCCTGGATTAGGGGGTCCTCGGACAGCCGGACTATATACTTATGCCGGACTGTTGGACTATGAAGATAGAAGATTGAAAACTTCGTCCCGTGTCCGGGTAGGACTCTCCTTTGCGTGGAAGGCAAGCTTGGCAATTCGGATATGTAGATTCCCTTCTCTGTAACCGACTCTGTGTAACCCTAGCCCCCTTCGGTGTCTATATAAACCGGAGGGTTTAGTCTGTAGGACAACAACAATCATAATCATAGGCTAGCTTCTAGGGTTTAGCCTCTATGATTTTGTGGTAGATCAACTCTTCTAATACTCATATCATCAAGATCAATCAAGCAGGAAGTGGGGTATTACCTCCATAGAGAGGGCCCGAACCTGGGTAAACATCATGTCCCCCGCCTCCTCTTACCATTAGCCTTAGATGCACAGTTCGGGACCCCCTACCCGAGTCCGCCGATTTTGACATGGACACCCGCTCACGACGCCCCTCCGTCACCTGGATTGCCGACGGGGCTGACCGAGCCGGGCCTTGCCACCTCAGTCCAGCGTGGGGCTGGCAATGCATTGGCTAAGTTGGTTGAGCCGGCCAAGCTAGTCGAGCCAGCTTCACCCGAGCCAGCCTATACCGCGGGGGCCGAGCTAGCGTCCCCACCCGCGTTGGCCGAGCCGGTGTCCACACCTTCCTTGCTAGGTCAGTCGCCTGGGGTGACTGGCTCTGCGTCTAGGGAGTGGACTATGTCATCATTGCCATCTTCATCGATCCCGTCTCCGCCGCCACCTCCATTGCCTACCACTGTTCTACGCCCTCATACGCGTAGTCAGAGTTGTATTGTTCGACTGAAGGAGCATGCTGCCGGCACGATTGTGTGGATGCGGCGTGTATGGCATATACAGATGCTGAGCCTCAGCATTTTCAGGTGGCTCTTCGGATTCCTAGTTGGCGTAGTGCCATGGAGTAGGAGTTTTAGGCACTATGGAGGAATGATACTTGGCGTTGGTTCCCCCTGTGTCTCGTGTGAACATCATTGACTCAAAGTGGGTGTTTAAGGTAAAGAAGCATGCTGATGGTTCTATTGAGCAATACAAGGCATGGTTGGTGGCTAAAGGGTTTAAACAACGGCATGGTCTTGATTATGAGGATACCTCCAGTCCAGTTGTCAAACCTACCACTATTCGTCTGCTTCTGTCCTTGAGTATTGCTAAAGGGCGGTCTCTGCGTCAACTTGATGTTCAGAATGCTTTTCTACATGGAGTATTGGAGGAAGAGGTTTATATGCGGCAACATCCAGGTTTTGTTGATCCTGATCGTCCACATCATTTATGTCATCTTGTTAAGGCACTTTATGGACTTAAGCAAGCTCCTCGTGCAGGGCATGCCTGACTTGGCTCGATTCTTCGGCGTCTTGGATTTGCTCCGTCCACTGCTGACACATCTATGTTCATGTTCCATCGTCCTGAGGTTACTATGTACCTACTGGTTTATGTTAATGGCATTATTCTTATTAGCTCCTTAGTGATTGTCGTTGATCGTCTGCTGTCTGCTCTGAGTGGTCATTTTGCTATCAAGGATCTGGGTGCTCTCCATTACTTCCTTGGTCTGGAGGTTTCATGGTCCCCTGCTGGCCAGACTCTCACTCAGCATAAGTATCCCTTGGACTTGTTGCGACGTGTTGGTATGTTGCAATGCAATCATGCTACCACCCCTATGTCTACGACTGATCGGTTATCAGCCTTGGATGATGCATTGCTTCCTTCATATGATGCTACAGAGTACCACAATAATGTTGGTGGTTTGTAGTACTTGACTATCACATGGCCGGATATCTCCTATGCGGTCAACCATGTGTGCTAGTATCTTCATGCTCCTCAGACTTCACACTGGCCAGCTGTGAAGCGTATACTGCGTTATCTCTCTCATAATGTCTCCTATGTATTGCATCTTCGGTCTACCTCCTTGAGTGCTCTCTTGGCATTCTCTGATGTAGATTTGGCCGGGAGCCTGGATGACCAGTGATCAACTGGGCGCTATGATGTCTTCTTTGGTCGCAACTTGATCGCCTGGAGTGCGCGCAAGCAGGCCACAATATCTAGGAGTAGCACTAAAGCAGAGTACAAGGCGGTTGCCAATGCCAAGGCTGAGCTCATTTGGGTACAGTCTTTGTTGGGAGAGTTGGGAGTCTCTTAAGAGCAGCCACTGGTTCTTTGGTGTGATAATATTGGTGTGACGTATCTTTCATTGAATCCAGTTTTCCATTCTCGTAACAAGCACATCGAAATTGACTATCACATTGTGAGGGAACGTGTTGCATAGAAGCTTCTCCATATCAAGTTCATCTCCTCCAAAGACCAACTTGGTGACATCTTCACGAAGCCACTTCCACAACCTCAGTTTGAAGGTTGGCGCAATCTTCACTTGCTTTGTACTTCTTGCTGTTAGAATGAAGAGAGAGTGATTGATGGAATAGTTGTTGTATTGCTTGAGCCTCGTGGGCATATATATATGAGTACAATGACCAACTTGGAGTAAACGACAAGGCATGACAAATCCTATTCTATCTTATTTTTCTGTCGAATTCAGGGTTTCGCAGACCCTTGAGAGGTTTGAACTCTGGGGTGCGTGTGAAGAACTCGCCCTCCCCGGTCTGCCTGCTCGCTAATCCCATGGCGTACCTCGACGAACCGAATGGACAAGGGACACAACAATTTACCTAGGTTCGGGCCACCTTGCGGTGTAAAACCCTACTCCTGCTTGTGGTGGATTGGCCTCGAGGGGCTGAGGATGAACTAGTACAGTGGAGAACAGTCTCAGGAGGAGAGGTGTTCTTGTGCTTGATGAGCTGCTGGTGAGAAGATGATCTGAATGATCCGCCCCCCTCTATGGTGGTGGCTAAGTCCTATTTATCGTGGCCTTGGTCCTCTTCCCAAATGTAAGGTGGGAAAGGATCCCACAACGGCCAAATTTGAAGGGAGACAACTAGTACATGCTATCCTGACAAAAGTAGTCTTTGCCTGCCAAAAGCTTCTGGTCGTGACGCCACGGTGGGCTCGGTGATGACCTCCGCTCTGCCGTCCTGGCAGTCTTGGTCTTGTTGCATCGAAGTGGAGACCTTTGCTTGATTCCTCGGGACTCCGCGCCTGTGATTGCCTCCTTAGCACTAAAGAGAAAATTGGTACACTGCGCCCGCTGGCGCCCGCCTGGCCTTGGTCGTCATGGGTCACGTCACTTGAACCTCACGAGGTGCACCTTGCATAGATATCTCCGCTCCTCGGGAGCCAGCTTGGGGAGGCCGTCCCTCAAGTAGGTTTTGGTGTCGTCCGCCTCGCGAGGCTTGGCCCCTCGCGAGGGTATTGGGTTGTTGATCCTGAAGTTGGGCCGTTGGAGCCACGTCATGGGCCGCAGGCAGGCAAGTCTGGGCACCCCCGGTCCCAGGACGCCGACAGTAGCCCCCGAGCCCAAGGCGTGCTCGAACTTGGCTTCCAGGCGAAGCCAAGGGGCAAGTGCGGAGCGCCGCGGGCCCTAACCACCTGCGGCCTCGGTTGACATGTGGTGATTGATGAGACGTGGTTGTCTTTGCTTCCCCATGCCGCCTCGGCAACTGTTCGACCTGATGAGACTTTGCTGCATGTAGAGGAAAACCATCATTGCGTGCGACCGTGGAGTCCAGTGGTCGGCCTCCTTCTGGCTATAAATGGGGAGAAGTCGGAGCCCCCTTTGCCTATTTCCATCTTCTTGCCGCCCGCTCCTTCGTCTTCCTCCCTGCCTTGCCACCTCGCTGTAGTTCCCATCGTGCCGATCAGGAGATTCTCTGCGGTGGAAAGGGGAAGGCCCCTCGGGAGGAGCCCGAATCGCTTTCGCCAAAGAAGAGGTTCAGCCGCCCTCGCGATGCCGTTGGAAGACAGGACTTGACACAGCCTTGGTACGAGCGGCCACCGCTTGGCTTCCCGCTCTCTCTGTACGCCCATGTGCAGGGCTCCGGAGAAGGCGGCAGCACCCTGCACCGCGCGAGCCACGGCCATGGCGGCCAAGCTAAGGTTGCTTAGGCTGCCAGCGCGCGAACCCACGTTAAGGGATCCTCGCGCGAGTTCATGATATGGGTGGCGATGCCTCCGTGCTCGTGGATCCAACTTCCATGATTCAGGGTTCCGCCATGAAATTCCGCGTGCCACCTTTGACTCCCTTGAGTAGAGGTCCCGCAAGGCACTGCGAGATCTCTACGGGAGGGGGTTGAAGGAGCCACTGGTGACTGCGAAGGAAGGCCCCGCCGAGCTGCTCCCCCATCTTGTCACGGTGCTCGAGGGCGTTGTTGTTGGGGTCGGCCCCATGGTGGAAGGGAAAGCCTGCGCGCTCTCCACCTTGGCTGTGACGCACGTCTTCATCCACCTCCATCTTCGCGACCCCACCTTCGACTTTGGAACCTTGCTTGAGCCTATGGACCCAGAGCACTGCACCGCCGCTGCCGAAGCCGTGAAGGACCAGGTGGAGGCCCTGCTACGGAAGTTCCTCGCCGTCAACCCCACGACCACAGATGATGGCGCCACCGACCCCACGGCCACGGCTGACGACACGGGCGACGGCGACGTTGTCGATGATGGGGCACTCCTCGTGGGCGATGGCAACACCCAAGGCTGAAGAAGAAGCATGATGGTGGAGCTCCCCTCCATTTTATCTCCTACAACATGTATCGTGCCTTGTAAAAACTTATATGCTTTGCACCTTTAAGAGACATTATGTTTTGTAATAATTTGCTAGGATTTTGCGATTTCCTTCCCGTTTGCTTTAATGTTCTGCGTCGGCAGGGCCCGGCCTCGTGCATACCTCAGCCGCCATTGGGTCGTTCGGATCGCCAGGACGAGACCAAGGGGTGAGGGGCTACATGACAAGTTAGGCTCCTGAGTCACTATGCTCAGAAGTCCCCCTTGACGTACAAACAGCTCTTTGGAAGGGGATGCGGGAGTAGGCCTCAACGTTCTACATCGGCAGGGCCCGGCCCCGCGCATACCTCAGCCGCCGTTGGGTCAACGGATTGCCATGACGAGACCAAGGGGTGAGGGACTACGTGACCAGTTAGGCTCCTGAGTCGCGATACTCAGGAGTCCCCCTTGACGTGCGAACAGACCTCCATATCTTCCCTCGCCGAGGTCCCGCTTGGGAGGGGCACGCGAATACCAGGTCTGAGGGACCTAGCAGGATGGCGTATGCTAGGCGTGACCAGAGCATAGCCCCCGTGCCCAGCCCCCTCACGCGACTCTCCTGAAGGGAAGCGTTGCAGTGAGGCTGAACATCGAGCCTAGCGGCTCCCCGAGGTTGGTGCGGCCATGGGGCCGCCCTCGGTTGTTTATCACTAACACGTAGCATGGCGCTTCCGCACTTGGACGGGCATAGCTACTCCTTGACCGTGTTGACTACCAGCACGGAGCATGGTGCTTCCACTGCTGCGTGGGTGGGGGATCCCTCTGAGTGGAGCCCTCGGGGCGTGTACAGCCCCGCCCTAGCACGTGGCTTGCACGAAAAGGCTAGAGGAGGTGTGTCTGGGCACTCGTGAGCTAGCACGGGACTCACGAGGCCTACCTCAAGGCGGGTTGCGCCTGAATTTGATTCGGAACACTTGTGACGATCCTGCGAGATGGTTAGGCGACCTACGCCGAATGAATCTCCTGAGGTTATCACATGAGAAGGCCAAAACACTAATGACCCCAGGAGGTGATGTGAATGGGGCCAGCCCGTCAGACAGAGCTCAGTCGTTGGGTTTGTCGATGCTGCAGGGACAGACCCGAGCACAAACGATGTGCCCAGTCATCTCATGCCAAAGTCCTAAAGAAACTCAACCAGCGCGCGGCTCCCGTGGTGACGAGGCACCGGGTCGCGCGCCCTAGCTCATCCTCCCACGATTAGCTCACGCGAGAACAAAGCACCAAGGGCCATGGGAAGTGACGTGCACGGGAGCTAGCCCGCGAGCCAGAGCTCAGCCTCTTGGGTTTAGCGACGCTATAGGGACGGACCCAAGCACATACGTCGTGCCAGTCCTTAATCATGAGGTGGCCGCAGGTGGGTTTGCAAGGGCGTATGACATTCATGGCAATGAAGCACCAGACAGGCAGATGATAATCATGAAGCGACTAATGAAAAGAGTAGAGTTGATTCTGATAGATGCAAATGATACATGCCACAAGGACGGACCCATGCAGCCTGGGGATGATGCAGCCCGAGGGGCGTTGCCAACTGAAGGACTAGAAGATGCAAGAAAGATACATGTCACAGGGAAAGACCCACGCGACCTGGGGATAAAGCAGCCCGAGGGGCACCCCAACTGAATAAATAAGAAAATGTCACCTGGCACCATTGCTGAAGAGATGTTGGAGTAGCCGAAGACGCGTGCTGAAGAGGTCGCTCCTCACGAGCCACCTTGGCCTTGAACCTCAGGAGGCTCCGAAGGCTCGCATGCTCGTGAAGGACCGTCGCCATCTCCATCAGGACCGCGTGGTGCCTGGCCTCCTGAGCCACCAGGACGCTCCGCATGTGGTGCTAGAGGGTAACAACCGCATTCAGCAGGCCGAAAGGCATGCGAACATAGCTATGAGGGGGCCCCTCACACTAACCAACGCGCGATGTCCAGAAGCGCTCCTGAGATGCGACCCTGTTGAGCCCTGGGATGTTGACGCAGGCGCGCAGCTCGCTGTCCTGGCCAGGACAAGGAGCCGCACCAGGTGGTGGGTGGCGGTCGTCGCGCATGGTTCTCGCCTCTTGAAGCTCCTTGGTTGCCTGGGTGATGAACTCCTGAACGGCTGGTGCTTCATGCCTCGTGCTCTGATACGTCTCCAATGTATCTACTTTTCCTAATGCTTTTCATCTTGTTTTGGACTCTAATTTGCATGATTTGTATGAAACTAACCCCAGACTGACGCTATTTTCAGCAGAACTACCATGGCGTTGTTTTTGTGCAGAAATAAAAGTTCTTGGAATGGAACGAAACTTTGCGAGGAATTTTTGTATAATAAATAAGAATTTCTGGAGCCAAGACCTACCGGAGAGGGGCACCTGGGTGGGCACAACCCACCAGGGCACGCCCCCTCTCCTAGAGCTCCCAAGTGGGTTGTCCCCACCTGGTGGCCCCTCAGACCCTGAAACTGACGCTATAAAATCACATTACTCCAGAAAAATCAGGGAGAAAGAATTATCGCGATCCATGAGATGGAGCCACTGTCACCTCCTGTTGTTCATCGGGAGGCCAGATCTGGAGTCCGTTTGGGGCTCCAGAGAGGGGGATCTTCGTTCTTCGTCATCACCAACCCTTCTCCATCGCCAATTCCATGATGCTCCCCACCGGGAGTGAGTAATTCCTTTGTAGGCTCACTGGTCGGTGAGGAGTTGGATGAGATTCATCATGTAATCGAGTTAGTTTTGTTAGGGCTTGATCCCTAATATCCACTATGTTCTAAGACCGATGTTGCTATGACTTTGCCATGCTTAATGCTTGTCACTTTGGGCCCGAGTGCCATGATTTCATATCTGCACCGTTTATGTTATCATCACTATATCCATGTTCTAGCTCCGATCTTGCAAGTTATAGTCACCTATTATGTGTTATGATCCGGCAACCCCAGAGTGACAGAAACCGGGACCACTACCGGTGATGATCGTAGTTTGAGGAGTTCATGTATTCACTATGTGTTAATTCTTTATTCTGGCTCTCTATTAAAAGGAGGCCTTAATATCCCTTAGTTTCCAATAGGACCCCGCTGCAACGGGAGGGTCGGACAAAAGATGTCATGCAAGTTCTTTCCATAAGCACATATGACTATTTACGGAATACATGCCTACATTATATTGACGAACTAGAGCTAGTGCCGTATCGCCCTAGGTTATAACTGTCTCATGATGAATATCATCCAACAAGTCACCGATCCAATGCCTATGAATTTATCTTATATTGGTCTTGCTAAGTTACTACTGTTATTATCACTGTTACACTTGCTACAAAACTAGTGCTATCACTATTACTGTTACCGTTGCTGCTGCTACTATTATCAAAACTATCATACTACTTTGCTACTGATCACTTTGCTGCAGATAATTAATCTCCAAGTGTGGTTGAATTGAGAACTCAGCTGCTAATACCTTCAAATATTCTTTGGCTCCTCTTGTGTCGAATCTATAAATTTGGGTTGAATACTCTACCCTCAAAAACTGTTGCGATCCCCTATACTTGTGGGTTATCAAGACCTTTTTCTGGCGCCATTACCGAGGAGCATAGCTATATTTGTTGATTCACTTGGGCTTATTATCAATTTATAACTATGAAGAATCTGAAGGATTCTGAGACTAAGATATTTCCCTCAAAGAGGAGGGGAGGTAAGGAACTGCCATCCAGTTCTACTTTAGATTCACCTTCTGTTATAAGTAAACTTGCAACAACACCATGCTATTAATTCTAATATGTCGCAAGTTATTGATGATGCTACTCTGCTATGGATAATGCTTATGATGATGCTAGTACCTTTCTTGATAATGATGATGTGCCACTTGGTGAATTTCTTGATGAACAAATTGCTAGAGTAATACTACATGATGTTGTTGAATCTGATGATGAGCTTGAAACTGAAACTCCTCAAACACCTGCTAGAACTAGACCTCCTAGATATGAATTGCCTAAGGTACCGAAAGGTTATGTTATGAGTGAACAAACAACTAGAGATATTCTTGCTTGTATGGATGGAGATGATCTAGAGAAATTATTATGCAAGTATAAAGAAAAATCTCTGAATGCACTATTACTTTATTCTCAAATTATTTCCGTTCTTACTAAAGGGTGATGCTAAAGCTTGGTACAATACTCTTGCTCCTGGTTGTGTGCGTAGTCCCCATGATATGATGTATTACTTCTCTGAAAAATATTTCCCTCCTCATAAGAAACAAGCTGCTTCACAGGAAATATTTAACTTTGTGCCAACCAAAGAAGAGAGTCTTCCACAAGCTTGGGGGAGGCTTTGCCAGTTACTTAATGCTTTGCATGATCATCCTCTTAAGAAAAATGAAATACTTGATATCTTCTATAATGGACTAATCTATGCTTGTAGGGATTTCCTAGATAGTTGTGTTTGTTGTGTTTTCAGGGAAAGAACTATTGGACAAGCTAAAGAATTATTGAATAACATATTGAAAAATTATGATGACTAGACTCTTCCTGAACCACCGGCTAAACTCACTCCGAAGAAGAGGGGTATATTAGATCTCAGTCCTGAAGATATGCAAGAGGCAAAGACATCCATGAGGAAAAAAGGTATTAAAGCTGAGGATGTTAAAAATTTACCTCCTATTGAAGAAATACATTGACCTACACTACAAAAAAAAGACACATCCGTGACATTTTGGGCCGAACGAATTTTTTTCCTCTCATGCTTATGACACTTCTATGACGATAATTGTGACAAAACCCGGTAATATCAGAGATATGGTGGGCTCCTACTTCTATGAAAAAAATCATGACAGAAAATGGGCTTTTCGTCATGGGTGGGCCAGAGATGCAGCCGCATGACATTCTTTGGGCCGTCCATGATGAAAAAAACCATGGTAGAAGTGAGGGCGAGGAAAATATCGGGGAGTTCCCGGTTACGGTGGGTGGTCGGGGGCTGAGCGATGCGTGTTTCTCTCGTACACGTAAGCGCGTGTGTGCGAGGCGTTGTGCTCTAACTGAACCCGAGCGAGGTGTTGGGCTCTAACTGAACTCGAGCGATTACACTAGCTACGTTACTGAACCCGAGCGATCGATCCCTTGCTGTTAACTGAACCCGAGTGATTCCTTCGCTACTGCTGCTAACTGAAGCCGATCGAACCTTGCTGCCTCCTTCCCTTGATGAAACAGTGAGCATTGTTGGGGGGGGGTGGATGAACAGTTCCTGGTGGGGGAGGGGGGGTGGATGAACATGACCCCGTGGTAGTAGAGGCCGTTTCCGTTGGATGAACAGGACCCCGATCGAGCCGGTTTGGGTGGGTGAAATAGGACCCTATGGAGGGCTGGATGAACAGGACCCCGTGAGGGGCTAGTTGAACAGTAGCCGGTGGAGGCTGGATGAACAGTAGCCCATGGAGGGGTGGTTGAACATGACCCCATGGAGAGGGCTGGTTAAACAGGAGCCGGTGTCATCGCGAAGGTTTCATTCCGTTTGGATTCCGTTTAATATTCCTTTTCTGCGAAACACTGAAATAGGCAAAAAAACAGAAACTAGCATTGGGCGTCTGGTTAATAGGTTAGTCCCAAAAATAATATAAAAGAGCATATTAAAGCCGATTAAACATCCAAAACAGATAATATAATAGCATGGAACAATCAAAAATTATAGATATTTGGAGACGTATCAGCTGCAGCTCTGTGAGGACCCTGATTCTAAGTCACACCGATCTAGCATGTAACATATCATATCACTTTGCAGCCTCACGCACGGTATTCCCACGGGTGCCACCTTACCTGGCCCGGGACCGTTTGCGCCTTTTGGCTCACGTATATGATAGTGCCGCTAGCATCCATATGACAAAGAACCCGGGCTGACATGGCTAGTCGTGAACCCAAAGTGGCACTAACTTACAGGGACAGGCATACATGACCCAGCAACGACTGTGTCGGTCATCAGCGAGTGAATCCAGGTTGTAGCACTGGGCTAGCAGGACTCCGGTGAACCGGGCTGTAGCGGGCTAACAGGACTCCGGAATTCATCGTGTGACATTTCCCCGAGGGGACAGACACAGGAACGAAGAAGGACACATGCCGGCCAGCCTAAGTGTTCCGGAGCAGTAGCAAGCTACCATGGCTCAGTGGGAACACTAGGAGACATTTCCCGGTAAGAGAGGCTACTAAGGATAAACAACTAGATAGTCAGATCCCACACATACCAAGCATTTCAATAACATACACACAATATGCTCGATATGTGCAAATACAACATGGCATCACAACATGACTCTACAACTCAAGTATTTATTCAACAGGCTCCGAGGAGCAAGATATTACAATCATGGGTCTCATGAACCAACACTCAGAGCATACAAGTCAAAGCACAAGCGGAAGCATAACATGTCTGAGTACAGACATCTACAAAAGAAAAAGGCTGAGAAGCCTGATTATCTACCAAATCCTGCCGAGGGCACAAGATCGTAGCTAAGGTAACAAGCTAAACGTCGAAGTCCACGCGGTACTACTAGCGAGACTGAAGTCTCTCTGCAAAAATATAAATTAAGCAACGTGAGTACAAATGTACCCAGCAAGACTTACATCAGAACTAACTACATATGCATCAGTATCAACAAAGGGGTGGTGGGGTTTAATTGCAGCAAGCCAGCTTTGACTCGGTGGCTATCCTGAGCTACGACTGCAAGTAACTCTTTTGGGGTGGCGCACACGAGTCCACATATTCACCATATCAATACACCACTATGGATCCGCTCCCGTCTCCCTACGAGAATGCCATCCATAGCACTCACGCTTATCTTGCATATTTTAGAGTATCCACTTTCACTTGTCTATGAACTGTACAGGCAACCCAGAAGTCCTTTACCGCGGACACGGCTATTCGAATAGATCATATTAACCCTGCAGGGGTGTACTTCTTCACACACGCTCTCGCCACTTACCGCCATGTACGCGTCATGTATCTCGGCAACCTTCAAGCGGAAGCCTGGCGAGGGAGTCGGCCACGACCTGACTAACCACACAAGTCTCTCGTCCAGGTTTATCGCCTATTCGGGTTCCATCCGCAAGGAGATCCGGCCGGGCTGTCGCTCACGGCCCCAAGCGATGTGAGCATGGTTCCCAAGCCCACCATCCGGGTGCCACTTGGTACACCGTGCCACTGTGCCTAGTCTGTCCCAAGCCCACCTGTACCGGGTGCCACTTGGTAGACTACTAACACTACCTACAAACACCAGAAACTAGTTGCAACTCCTGGACAGAGATCAAGTTGATTAATAAGCCGAGATGGGGCACTTAAGCATTCCAATGCGTGGTAGTAGCTGATCATGGATCACAAACACAGAACTCAGTTCCTGAGGACGGCTGCAATGAGACAACCCACCATGTACTCCTACATGGCCTCTCACCGCTACCTTTACCAAATCGTGTTCACACACTTAGCTCTCAACAATAGGACATGTTCACCACATTCCAATTCATCCCCGATGAATCAGACCTGACTCAACTCTAAGCAGTAGCAGGCATGACAAACACGCATGAATGAGTAGGCACGTCAGGGCTCAAACAACTCCTACTCATGCTAGTGGGTTTCATCTATTTACTGTGGCAATGACAGGTCATGCAGAGGATAAAGGGGTTCAACTACCGCAGCAAGTAACAGATGAATCGTTGTTGTCCTAATGCAGTAAAAGAGAGCAGAGCGAGAGAGTGGGTTTGTATCGGAATGAACAAGGGGGTTTTGCTTGCCTGGCACTTCTGAAGATAGTATAGTTCTTCATCAGTGTCATCGATCACATCGTCGGTACACGTCTACTGAGAGGGGACAAACACCGGCAACAGAGAAAGAACACAATCAATGCAATGCAACAATATGATGCATGAGTGTGACATGGCAATATGCTGTGGTTTGAGCTAATGCAACTAGCAGCAAGTTAAATGGAGTTGGTTTGAATCCAAGATTCAAATTCAAACTCCATATGTGAGGGTTTAAATGCCATTATATGATTTGTGCTAAACAGCAGCTATAAGTTGTTCTAACATGCATGATAATGGTACAGATGGATAGATTGGATTTTTCTGATCATTTTTCATATATAATTTGTTTCATTTGGAGTTACGGTTGATTTTATATGATTTTTAGAAGTTTAAGCCTTTTTCTGGAATTTCTTGAATTAAATTAAATCCAGAAAAGAGTTACTGCGTCAGCACGACATCACCCTGACGTCATCAAGTCAACAGGGCGGGTTCAGGTCAAACCTAACTAGTGGGGTCCACTGGTCAGTGACTGGGGCTGATTAGTGTCGCTGACATGTGGACCCAGTCAACGGCCACGTCAGCTGGGTCAATTCTGACATGTGGGTCCCGCTTGGTTTTAAACTAACCTAAACAGAAACAAAACTGGGATTAGTTAGGGCGTGGGTCCCATGCGTCAGTGGCCCAGTGGGTTGGTTAGCGGTGTGTTTAGGCTATTCCTCAAAGTTATTGTAGCGGAGAACAAGCGGAGAGATTATTGTAGGGTACGAAACCACCTCAAAGTTATTCTTTCCAATCAATCCATTAGGCTATTCCTATAAGTGTCACAAACAGCCCTAGAGTTTGTAGTAAAATAACACCTTAAGACACAAATCAATCAAACCCCTAATTTCAGCTAGATACTCCAATGCCACCTCAAGTATTCGTGGGTATGATTATACGATATGCATCACACAATCTCAGATTCATCTATTCAACCAACACAAAGAACTTCAAAGAGTGCCCCAAAGTTTCTACCGGAGAGTCAAGACAAAAACGTGTGCCAACCCCTATTCATAGATTCCCATGGTCATGGAACCCGCAAGTTGATCACCAAAACATACATCAAGTGAATCAATATAATACCCCATTGTCACCATGGGTATCCCATGCAAGACATACATCAAGTGTTCTCAAATCCTTAAAGACTCAATCCTATAAGATAACTTCAAAGGGAAAACTCAGTCCATTACAAGAAATAGAGAGGGAGAAACATCATAAGATCCAACTATAATAGCAAAGCTCGCTATACATCAAGATCGTGCCAAATCAAGAACACAGGAGAGAGAGAGTGAGTGAGAGAGAGAGAGAGAGATCAAACACATAGCTACTGGTACATACCCTCAGCCACGAGGGTGAACTACTCCCTCCTCGTCATGGAGAGCGTTGGGATGATGAAGATGGCCACCGGTGATTATTCCCCCCCTCCGGCAGGGTGCCGAAACAAGGTCTTGGTTGGTTTTTGGTGGCTACAGAGGCTTGCGGCGGAGGAACTCCCGATCTAGGTTTCTTTTCGGGGGTTTCTGTATTTATAGGAATTTTTGGCGTCGGTCTCATGTCAGCCTTTTTGTAATCTTATCTTTCAAAAATGCACTACTAATTTTTACGGCCTCCTTAGTCACCCTATCCACTCTCGTCCTGTTTTTGGGTTCCCTTTCAGGGCATGAGGATATTTTGATGATTCCTCCCTCCATAGGTGGAAAACGTGTGGGTGAGTAGAGTCTGTGCTTTGCTTTTGGGGGCACCGGCAAGAAGAGGGCGCGACTTCCACCCTCGTGGATGGCTCGGGACTCTTCTAGCCCAACTATTTTACTCCGGGGGCTTCTTTTGGTCCATAAGAAATCATCAAAAATTGGCACGTCAATTGGACTCTGTTTGGTATTCTTTTTTTGTAAAACTCAAAAACAAGGGAAAAAACAGAAACTGGCACTGGGTTCTAGGTTAATAGGTTAGTCCCAAAAATCATGTAAAACATCCTAGATGGATAATATAATAGCATGGAACAATCAAAAATATTAGATGCGTTGGAGACGTATCATGCATCCCCAAGCTTAATTCCTACTCGTCCTCGAGTAGGTAAATGATAAAAACATAATTTTTGATGTGGAATGCTACCTAACATATTTATCCATGTAATTCTCTTTATTGTGGCAAGAATATTCAGATCCATAACATTCAAAACAAAAGTTTAATATTGACATAAAAATAATAATACTTCAAGCATACTAACAAAGCAATCATGTCTTCTCAAAATAACATGGCCAAAGAAAGCTATCCCCATAAAATGATATAGTCTGGCTATGCTCTATCTTCATCACACAAAATATTTAAATCATGCACAACCCCGGTTTCAGCCAAGCAATTGTTTCATACTTTAGTATTCTCAAACTTTTTCAACTTTCACGCAATACATGAGCGTGAGCCATGGACATAGCACTATAGGTGGAATAGAATGGTGGTTGTGGAGAAGACAAAAAGGAGAAGATAGTCTCACATCAACTAGGCGTATCAACGGGCTATGGAGATGCCCATCAATAGATATCAATGTGAGTGAGTAGGGATTGCCATGCAACGGATGCACTATAGCTATAATTGTATGAAAGCTCAAAAAGGAACTAAGTGGGTGTGCATCCAACTCGCTTGCTCACGAAAACCTAGGACAATTTGAGGAAGCTCATCATTGGAATATACAAGCCAAGTTCTATAATGAAAATTCCCACTAGTATATAAAAGTGAAAAAATAGGAGACTCTCTATCATGAAGATCATGGTGCTACTTTGAAGCACAAGTGTGGTACAAGGATAGTAGCATTACCCCTTCTCTCTTTTTCTCTCTTTTTTTGGGCCCTCTCGTATTTTTGGCCTCTCTTTTTTTTCATCCGGAGTCTCATCCCGACTTGTGGGGGAATAATAGTCTCCATCATCCTTTCTTCACTGGGATAATGCTTTAATAATGATGATCATCACACTTTTATTTACTTACAACTCGATACTTAGAACAAAATGTGAACTATGTGAATGCCTCCAGCGGTGTACCGGGATGTGTAATGAATCAAGAATGACATGTATGAAATAATTATGAAAGGTGGCTTTGCCACAAATACGATGTCAACTACATGATCATGCAAAGCAATATGACAATGATGAAGCGTGTCATAATAAACGGAACGGTGGAAAGTTGCATGGCAATATATCTCGGAATGGCTATGGAAATGCCATGATAGGTAGGTATGGTGGCTGTTTTGAGGAGGGTAAATGGTGGGTGTATGGTATCGGCAAAAGTTGCGCGGCACAAGATAGGCTAGCAATGGTTGAAGGGTGAGTGTCGGTGTCAAAACCGGCGGATCTCAGGTAGGGGGTCCCGAATTGTGCGTCTAGGCAGATGGTAACAGGAGACAAGGGACACGATGTTTTTACCCAGGTTCGGGCCCTCTCGACGGAGGTAAAACCGTACTCCTGCTTGATTAATATTGATGATATGGGTAGTACAAGAGTAGATCTACCACGAGATCAGAGAGGCTAAACCCTAGAAGCTAGCCTATGGTATGATTGTTGTTCGTCCTAAGGACTAAAACCTCTCCAGTTTATATAGACACCGGAGAAGGCTAGGGTTACACAGAGTCGGTTACAATGGGAGGAGATCTACATATCGTATCGCCAAGCTTGCCTTCCATGCCAAGGAAAGTCCTATCCGGACACGGGACGAAGTCTTCAATCTTGTATCTTCATAGTCCGGGACTCCGGCCAAAGGTCACAGTCCGGCCATCCGGACACCCCCTAATCCAGGACTCCCTCAGTAGCCCCTGAACCAGGCTTCAATGACGACGAGTCCGGCTCGCAAATTGTCTTCGGCATTGCAAGGCGGGTTCCTCCTCCGAATACTTCATAGAAGATGTTGAACACGAGGATAGTGTCCGGCTCTGCAAAATAGTTTCCACATACAACCGTAGAGAGAATAATATTTGCACAAATCTAATCTGCTGACATATTCTGTAGCGTGACATCATGCCACAGCCAAGCCTTTATTCGAATCATTTTACTGTCCCACCTCAGCGTGTTTAGCGAGGCGGTTTCCTTGGCACGTCTTTTCAAAGCAGAGATCGTGTCCCCTTATTTCGGGATTTTCATCAATACGGGCGTGGGTAACCCAACCGTGCCATGGGTATGATTTCTTAATTGAAAGTGAATCCCAGACGGTCACGGGGAGAGCTCTTGGTGTTCAAACCCTTTTATAAAGAGACCAAGGCTTGACTCCTTTCTTTCAATCCCATCAAATCCGCCTCTCGCCTCGAGTTCCAACACCCAAAGCTCCAGATTCAGGCGCTTCGGACCTTCGATGATGTCCGGCTCCGACCTCCAAGGCCGGTGGACGCCTTCCTCCATTACGGAAGAAGACGTGTGAAAGCTGAGAGATGCCAGGTATCTAACCGGCGAAATCTCGCATAGGCTGCCTGCTCCAGGGCAGGCAATCCCCACTCCCCAGCCTGGTGAGAGCGTGGTGTTCACATCTCACTTCCTTCGGGGGCTCGGCTTCCCGATTGATCCCTTCGTGAGGGGGCTCATGTTTTATTACGGGCTGGAATTTCACGACTTAGCTCCGGAGTCCATCCTCCAAATCTCATCGTTCATTGTCGTGTGTGAGGCCTTTCTCCATATTACTCCTCACTTTAGAATGTGGCTTAAGAACTTCAAGGTAGAACCGAAGATAATCGAGGGGCAGCACGCAGAGTGCGGAGGTGCTCTTATAAGCAAGATTGCCGACACTCCATGGCCCGAGGGCTCTTTCCAAGAGGAGTTCGGCTTATGGCTACGAGAATGGTTTTACATCACAGCCCCCAGGGGCACCACATGGGTGGCGCCACCTGCTTTTCGCTTGGGTCCCCCACCACGGCTAGCGTCATGGGTCAATAAAGGGCTTAACTGGGGGCCGTCCAAGGATGTGCCCTTGCTGCAGGGCCGCATTCGAGATCTCCTAGAAAGAGATATCAATTTGGTCGTAGTGGCGCAGGTTATGCTGATTCGCCGCATACTGCCCTGCAAACGTCGCCCCCTCTGCCTGTGGGAATTTAATCCGGAGGAACCGTGAGTCCTCCAACATTTTATGGGCACGACGCCCATGGAGATGTATAAATTGTTCTTTGGATCACAAGCAATGTGTCCGGACTCATCCGAGGACACAGGTCTGAGCTACAATCGCCCAGACACTCAAGTAAGTTGCCCTGTACCCGGACACACTACCCGTATGTTTATCATAAAATTGCCCTTTAAAAGAGATATCCTTTGAACAGGAGTGGATAGCGAAAGCAAAGCTTATCAGGTGTCCGGCCCCCTCCCTTAGACTACACCGGATCCCGCGTTGACCAGGATGCTGGAGATTGCACCTTTGGAAGAAGGCGAAGAGGGGAACCAAGAAGCTACCGCCTCCGTGAAGGAGGCTGTGAGGAAGGGAGGAATCGAGAATTCCCCTAACCAGGGAAAGAAATGGACCGCCTCTGAAGACCCAGAGGCGATGGCCTCAAAGCGGGGGAAGAAATCTTCGTCAGAGGGTCCAGCGCCGGAGAGTGCCCCGGCCTCAATGCGCCCCCAAGGGGATCAGCTCTCCACCGAGCCGTAAGTAAAGAGAGGGGTTTTAAAATGAGTGACATCCCTATCTTATTTCTGAGGAAGATAAATGAAATTTTACCTTGCAGTTCGGATCTCAACCCTTCTCAGCAGAACTCATCTTCAGGGGATCTTTGTCCGGAGATGATGGAGAGCGAAACGCCTCCCCCAGCTGTACCGTCTTGCGAGGCGGGCGACCCCGAGGTGTCGTCTCGGAGGGTTTCTCCAAATCCGGACCTCGAAAAAGGTCTTCGGACTAGTCCGGCACCTTCCGGTGCACGGTCGGAGGAGCTGAAGGATCTGCTCGGGCGAGTGTCTATCTCAGAAGAACACCGTGTGTTGATGAACATGGTGATTAGAAGGATTTCATCCGCGGAAAGCGGATTGTACGAGGCTGCCAGGAGTTTACTGACAGGTTTTGAGGTACGTGAAAAGATGTACCTTTTGACAGAGCCACATATATAAAATGCGCCCTGTATAGATAGTAGCCCCTGAGACTCTGTGTGTTGTCAAAAATGACGGCGCACATAGGATCATAATCCCAGGTATAATATGTCGCCTTTCCTATGTAGGTGGCAAGGTGTTCGGTGGTTAGCCGGACTGATGAATTTGCCGAGCTAAAGCGGCAACTTGATGTGGCAGATGCCGACATCGCGCTTGTAAATGAGCGGCTGGACGAGGCACAAGGTATGTAATGTCTCCAAAGACATCTGGTAAGAGCAGCTTGATGCTCGTACCTTATAACATGTGTGCTTAATGCAGATGGTGCCGCTGCCATGGAGAACCTTCGAGCCGAACTTGCCCGAGCCAAGGAGCAAGCGAGGAAAAGCGATGCGGCTGCCGTGAAGGCGACTGAAGAGCAAAAGGCCGAACAGGCTGCTCACTGCCAGAGCAAGAATGTGACGCCCGGATAATTAGGTTACAGTAATCCCGCGTTAACGATGCCACGTCACCTCGGTTATTGATGCTAACCTCGTGTTAGTTCGAAACCGATTCGAATTCGAATTCAAAATCAATCAAAAAATAAAAGTTTTCAAATATTAAAACTAAAATGTTTGGAGTGATCCAACTAATGCATATGTAATTATGTTGGAGAAACCACACTTTTATAAAATGTTTAAATACTCTAAATTGATTAAAACAGGGTCAAAACAATAATTTAAAATGCCTTTTCAAAATATAAAATTCCGAAACAATTTGTCTCCAAACCTTTTCTCGCAGTGCTAAATATTGCATGGTAATTATTGAGCCAAGTCTCATCTTTTACAAAAGTCTTTGGTGGGCAAACAAATAGAGAAACGTAGCTAAATAAATTTCAGAGAAGACTAAGAGAAAGGCTCTCACTGTGCGCTTAGGCCTGCGAAGCTACAGTGCGGCCCAGCCCACTTGGAGTCTCTTCTCTCCTCTGTTCACAGAACAGAGGCGTGGAGGCCATCTGAGGCGCCATGGCCGGCCGAGCCTTGCGTGGCGGCCATCCGCGGCCTCCCTCTCGCCTTCAAGTTCTCCTCCAGCCCTCAACTCCCCCTCGGGCAAATCCTAGCCTTCCCACTCTTCCTCCCTTGCGCCGCTCTCTTCCCGCAGCACTCGACTGACGCAGTCATCGCCATGGTCGCCGTCGCACTCGCGCCCATCGAGCTCCCTGGCGCCTAGGAGTGTGACCTTCTGCATCATCTATGATGACTAGTTCGCTTGCGAGGAGCAGATCGACCGGAGCCGCGCAAGGGATCGACCTCAACTTCGTCTTCGGCCACGGAGCTCCGCCACTTCGACCCGTCCGCCTCGACCTTCCACCGGCCTCTTCGAGCTCTCCCTCGGAACCGTAGTGAGCTCCTCCCTCGATCCCCCACTTTTCCCCGTTGCTATTGTCGCTGTAGACCGCCGCCCCATCCCCTGCCCGAAGCCGCGAATGGCTACGCCCGGCCGCGCCTTCTCGTGCGCCCTGACTGCCTTGTGCGCGCCTTGGCCACGTGCCTCGCCCGCTCCCGCCTCAGCCAGGCGGCGCACTGCCCGCGCCCTGCGCCTCCCTTGGTCGTGCTCGGTCGTAGCCGTCTTCTGCCTATGCCCGCGCGTGCATACGCGTTCGCGCCCCTGCTCGTCCGCCTGCTACCGCTCGCGTGCGCGCGCCCGTGAAGACTGTTGTCGCGCCGCTCCCCTTGTTGTTGTTGCTCTGCTGCTGCACTTCTACCGCGGCTAGCCGCTGCCGTCCCGGCGCGTTGCCGCTGCTACTCGGCTACAGTAACTGGATGTTACTGTAGTTACTATAGCGGTAGCTAGCTTTGCTACGATTACACCGACTAGCCCTCTGTACTGCAGCAAAACAACAGCAAAACAAATTCTAATGTGGATAAGAATTATATGTGCGGGTAGTACACTTGACAAGGTTCAATTCTTTCCATTGGACCAAATCCAAAGGTTGCCTAGATTAATTCCTATGAAAATGACAAAAGTCTAGGTTCTGTTAACTAGCAGAACTAAAAAAACAGATATACTGCCATAGCAACTTTGGAGCAGAAAATAAAGAAGTTACAAGGATCTAACAATGATGCAATTGTTACCATCTTGTAGACCATAGGAAAGTGATCAATATTGGTATAAGGCACCAATTCATAGGATGAATAGAACACTAGTTATAGCCTCTGGAAAACAGCTAAATGATATTTAAAACTGAGGACTTAGCAAAATTTCAGTAGTTCTAGAAAATGAATTAAAACTTTAAAAATTAGTATAAAATAAACCGTAGTTCAGATGGGAAAACTTTGTACATGAAAGTTGCTCAGAATGACGAGACGAATACAGATAGGCAGCCTGTTCGTCCGCCATGCATCCCTAGCATGGCGAACATGCAACTTTCCCCCTCTGGTTCATTTGTTCGAAAATGCGAAACACCGGGAATCATTTCTCGGATGTTTCCCCCCTTTCCCGGTATCACCTAGTAGTGCGTTAGGTCACGTCTAGCACCGCATATTGCTTTGTGATGCTTTGATTGCTCTGTTATTTATTGTGTTCCCCTCTGTTACTTCTTTCCGGTAGACCCCGAGACCGCTGTCGGTACCCCTGTGATCGACTACATCGACGACGAACTCTTCTCTTGCCAGAGCAACCAGGCAAGCCCCCCCTTGATCACCAGATATCGCCTATTCTCCTCTATACTGCTTGCATTAGAGTAGTGTAGCATGTTACTACTTTCCGTTAATCCTATTCTGATGCATAGCCTGACATTGTTGCTACATCTGTTGATACCTTACCTGAAATCCTAGATACTTAGTATAGGATGCTAGTTTATCATCTGTGGCCCTACATTCTTGTCGGTCTGCCTTGCTATACTATCGGGCCGTGATCACTTGGGAGGTGATCACGGGTATATACTATACATATATACATACTATAGATGGTGACTAAAGTCGGGTCCGCTCGAAGAGTACCCGCGAGTGATTCACGGATTGGGGGCTGAAAGGACCTTTGTCCCGACGGCCCTCTGTGTGGATCTTTGTGGCGGAGCGACAGGGCAGGTTGAGACCACCTGGGAGATAGGTGGGCCTGGCCCTGGTCGGCGTTCGCGATTGCTTCATAATAACACGCTTAACGAGATCTTGGTATTTGATCTGAGTCTGGCCACTGGCCTATACGCACTAACCAACTACGCGGGAACAGTTATGGGCACTCGACGTCGTGGTATCAGCCGAAGCCTTCTTGATGTCAGCGACGGAGCGGCGCGCGCCGGATTGGACTGGAACTCCTACTCTTGTATAAGAGAGGCTAGGTCTGCTTCCGGCCGCCCTCGCAACATGCAGGTGTGCAATGGGCGATGGGCCCAGACACCTGCGCGCATAGGATTTAGACCGGCGTGCTGACCTCTCAGTTGTGCCTAGGTGGGACTGCGACGTGTTGATCTTCCGAGGCCGGGCATGACCCAGGAAAGTGTGTCCGGCCAAATGGGATCGAGCGTGTTGGGTTATGTGGTGCACCCCTGTAGGGAAGTTAATCTATTCGAATAGATGTGATCTTCGGTAACAGGACGACTTGGAGTTGTACCTTGACCTTATGACAACTAGAACCAGATACTTAATAAAACACACCCTTCCAAGTGCCAGATACAACCCGGTGATCGCTCTCTAATAGGGCGACGAGGAGAGGATCGCCGGGTAGGATTATGCTATGCGATGCTACTTGGAGGACTTCAATCTACTCTCTTCTACATGCTGCAAGAAAGAGGCTGCCAGAAGCTAGTCTTCGATAGGACTAGCTATCCCCCTCTTATTCTGGCATTCTGCAGTTCAGTCCACCGATATTGCCTCTTTGCACATATACCCATGCATATGTAGTGTAGATACTTGCTTGCGAGTACTTTGGATGAGTACTCACGGTTGCTTTTCTCCCTCTTTTCCCCCTTTCGCTTCTACCTGGTTGTCGCAACCAGACGTTGGAGCCCAGGAGCCAGACGCCACCATCGACGACAACTCTTACTACACTGGAGGTGCCTACTACTACATGCAGGCCGCTGACGACGACCAAGAGTAGTTTAGGAGGATCCCAGGCAGGAGGCTTGCGCCTCTTTCGATCTGTATCCCAGTTTGTGTTAGCCTTCTTAAGGCAAACTTGTTTACTTATGTCTGTACTCAGATATTGTTGCTTCCGCTGACTCGTCTATGATCGAGCACTTGTATTCGAGCCCTCGAGGCCCTTGGCTTGTATTATGATGCTTGTATGACTTATTTATGTTTTTAGAGTTGTGTTGTGATATCTTCCCGTGAGTCCCTGATCTTGATCGTACACGTTTGCGTGCATGATTAGTGTACGATTGAATCGGGGGCATCACAAGTTGGTATCAGAGCCAACTGCCTGTAGGAATCCCCTTTCCAACTCCTTGGCCGAAGTTGAGTCTAGTCACTACAAAACTTTTACTAACATGGTTGTGTGCCTTACGGGCCCACGTCGCCATTGGGTGGTATTAGGATCTTTTACTCCTCGTCTATACTCTGGGACTCTGATCTCTCTTCTATTCGGCGTAAATGATTTTGCTAACTCTAACTCTAGGTTCTCGTAACTATTTCTCCTGGAGAGCCCTCATTCCAGATGATCACCTGCTTCGTCAGAAGATTCTGAGGATATCCCTCGATATTTTCCCGAGACCCTTGTGCTCATCGCCTTTGCAATTCACTGCCACCGATATATCCCTATGGATGTTTGCACACACTTGTCATTCTCATGATCATTCCTCGTCGCTCTTGTTGTTACAAGATGCCTCGAAATATTCTCCGTTGTCTTAAGAATCCTTTGAGTTTACTGTCTAGCAGTTTTATTTCGCATGAAAACCCTACGGTTTTTCCTCACATGTATCGAGGTTCCGTTCTTCTCAATTGTTCATGAGTCTCACAAAATTCTTCGGAATACTTTTCGATCTTTCAAAAAAATCCTCTGCAACATGTTACTCTTGAAACTCTTGCCTGCTTGCATTATGGTTAATTCCACATGACTTGTAGTCCTTGTTAACATCCCATGTCTTAGTCATTTTGAGCCTATCGATTCAATGTGTGCGTACGCACGCAGTCATCAGGTTATCCTTTTTAAAATTATCTTTCCGGCTCAGGCGTCATCCTGGACATGAGTTGGTTCTCGGCAATTCAAACCTTTATTGATTGCCCAACTAAGTGTTTTCAACTTATCTATCCTTGATCAGAGCGTCTGCTTCTCATCCTTCATTTTGGAAACCATAATTTCTTTCTATTTAAGCATCAGGTGATTCTTGAATCTAATGCCTCTGCATTCTTTTTCCTCTGATTGAGTACCGATACTCACGTCAGCTCCGTTGTAGACCACAAGACCCCTTGTTGGATAATTATCCGACAGTGTCTTTCACATTCAAAATTCTTGTGGGCCTTTCCTCGGATACATAATTGTTGGGTAACGTAGCAGAAATTCAAAATTTTCCTACGTGTCACCAAGATCTATATATGGAGAGACCAGCAACGAGTAGAAAGAGAGTGCATCTACATACCCTTGTAGATCGCTAAGCGGAAGCGTTCAAGTGAACGGGGTTGATGGAGTCGTACTCGTCGTGATTCAAATCACCGATGATCAAGTGCCGAACGCACGGCACCTCCGCGTTCAACACACATACAACCCGGTGACGTCTCCCAAGCCTTGATCCAGCAAGGAGAGAGGGAGAGGTTGAGGAAGACTCCATCCAGTAGCAGCACAACGGCGTGGTGGTGGTGGAGGAGCGTGGCAATCCTGCAGGGCTTCGCCAAGCACCGCGGAGAGGAGGAGTACTTGTGAGAGGGGGAGGGCTGCGCCAGAACTTCGTGTGTAGCTCCCATGCGCCTCCCCACTATATATAGGGGTGGAGGGGCTGGTTTCTTGCCCTCCAAGTCCATTGGGGCGTTTGCCAAGGTGGGAGGAAAGAAATCTCATTATTTCCTTCCCCACCGATTGTTATCCCCCCTTTTTAGGGATCTTGATCTTATCCCTTCGGGATATGATCTTATTCCTTCTAAGGGGGGATCTTGGTGCGCCTTGACCAGGGGTGTGGGGCCTTGCCCCCACTACCCACGTCCATGTGGGTCCCCCCATGCAGGTGGGCCCCACTCCGGAACCTTCTAGAACCTTCCCGGTACAATACCGAAAAATCCCGAACATTTTCCGGTGGCCAAAATAGGACTTCCCATATATAAATCTTTACCTCCGGACCATTCCGGAACTCCTCGTGATGACCGGGATCTCATCCGGGACTCCGAACAACATTCGGTAACCACATACAAACTTCCTTTATAGCCCTAGCGTCATCGAACCTTAAGTGTGTAGACCCTACGGGTTCGGGAGACATGTAGACATGACCGAGACGTTCTCCGGTCAATAACCAACAGCGGGATCTGGATACCCATGATGGCTCCCACATGTTCCACGATGATCTCATCGGATGAACCACGATGTCAAGGACTTAATCAATCCCGTATTCAATTCCCTTTGTCTATCGGTATGTTACTTGCCCGAGATTCGATCGTCGGTATCCAATACCTTGTTCAATCTCGTTACCGGCAAGTCACTTTACTCGTTCCGTAACACATCATCCCGTGATCAACTCCTTGGTCACATTGCACATATGATGATGTCCTACCGAGTGGGCCCAGAGATACCTCTCCGTTTACACCGAGTGACAAATCCCAGTCTCGATCCGCATAAAACAATAGATACTTTCGGAGATACCTGTAGTGCACCTTTATAGTCACCCAGTTACGTTGTGACATTTGATACACCCAAAGCACTCCTACGGTATCCAGGAGTTACACGCTCTCATGGTCGAAGGAAGAGATACTTGACATTGGCAAAGCTCTAGCAAATGAACTACACGATCTTTTGTGCTAGTCTTAGGATTGGGTCTTGTCCATCACATCATTCTCCTAATGATGTGATCCCGTTATCAACGACATCCAATGTCCATAGCCAGGAAACCATGACTATCTGTTGATCACAACGAGCTAGTCAACTAGAGGCTCACTAGGGACATATTGTGGTCTATGTATTCACACGTGTATTACGATTTCCGGATAATATAGTTATAGCATGAATAAAAGACAATTATCATGAACAAGGAAATATAATAATAATACTTTTATTATTGCCTCGAGGGCATATTTCCAACAGTCTCCCACTTGCACTAGAGTCAATAATCTAGTTCACATCGCCATGTGATTAACACTCACAGGTCACATCGCCATGTGACTAATACCCAAGAGTTTACTAGAGTCAGTAGTCTAGTTCACATCACTATGTGATTAACACTCAATGAGTTTTATGTTTGATCATGTTGCTTGTGAGAGAGGTTTTAGTCAACGGGTCTGAACCTTTCAGATCCGTGTGTGCTTTACAAATCTCTATGTCATCTCCTAGCTGCAGCTACCACGCTCTATTTGGAGCTATTCCAAACAACTGTTCTACTTGGAGCTATTCTAAATTATTTCTCCATTATATGTATCCGGTCTCTCTACTCAGAGCTATCCGGATAGGTGTCAAGCTTGCATCGTCGTAACCTTTACGACGAACTCTTTTACTACCTCCATAATCGAGAAAATTCCTTAGTCCACTAGTTACTAAGGATAACTTTGACCGCTGTCCTGTGAGCCATTCTTGGATCACTCTTGTACCCCTTGACTGACTCATGGCAAGGCACACTTCAGGTGCGGTACACAGCATAGCATACTGAAGAGCCTACGTCTTAAGCATAGGGGACGACCTTCGTCCTTTCTCTCTATTCTGCCGTGGTCGAGCTTTAAGTCTTAACTTCGTACCTTAAAACTCAGGCAAGAACTCCTTCTTTGACTGGTCCATCTTGAACACCTTCAAGATCATGTCAAGGTATGTGCTCATTTGAAAGTATTATTAAGCATTTTGATCTATCCTTATAGATCTTGATGCTCAATGTTCAAGTAGCTTAATCCAGGCTTTCCATTGAAAAACACTTTCAAAATAACCCTATATGCTTTCCAGAAATTCACGTCATTTCTGATCAACAATATGTCAACAACATATACTCATCAGAAATTCTATAGTGCTCCCACTCACTTCTTTGGAAATACAAGTTTCTCATAAACTTTGTACAAACCCAATATTTTTGATCATCATCAAAGCATACGTTCCAACTCCGAGATGCTCACTCCAGTCCTTAGAAGGATTGCTGGAGCTTTGCATACTTATTAGCATCTTTCGGGATTGACAAAACCTTCCGGTTGTATCACATACAACCTTTCCTCATTAAAGTCGTCGAGGAAACAATGTTTTGACATCCTATCTGCAAGATTTCATAAATAATGTAGTAATCGCTAATATAATTCCAACAGACTCTTAGCATCGCTACGAGTGAGAAAATCTCATCGTAGTCAACTCCTTGAACTTGTCGGAAAACATCTTAACGACAAGTCGAGCTTTCTTAATGGTGACATTTACCATCATTGTCCGTCTTCCTTTTGAAATCCATCTGTACTCATTAGCCTTACGACCATCGAGCCGTTCTGCCAAAGTCTACACTTTGTTTTCATACATGGATCCTCTCTCGGATTTTATGGCCTCAAGCCATTTATCGGAATCCGGGCCCACCATCGCTTCTCCATAGCTCGTAGGTTCATTGTTGTCTAGCAACATGACCTTCAAGACAGGATTACGTACCACTCTGAAGTAGTACGAATCCTTGTCATCCTACGAGGTTTGGGAGTGACTTGATCCGAAGTTTCATGATCAATATCATAAGCTTCCACTTCAATTGGTGTAGGTGCCACAGGAACAACTCCATGTGCCCTGTCACACACTAGTTGAAGAGACGGTTCAATAACCTCATCAAGTCTCCACCATCCTCCCACTCAATTCTTTCGAGAGAAACTTTTCCTCGAGAAAGGACCCGATTCTAGAAACAATCCATATTGCTTTCGGATCTGAATTAGGAGGTATACCCAACTGTTTTGGGTTTCCTATGAAGATGCATTTTATCCGCTTTGGGTTCGAGCTTATCAACCTGAAACTTTTTCATATAAGCGTCGCAGCCCCAAACTTTTAAGAAACGACAACTTAGGTTTCTCTAAACCATAATTCATACGGTGTCATCTCATCGGAATTACGTGGTGCCCTATTTAAAGTGAATGTGGTTGTCTCTAATGCCTAACCCATGAACGATAGTGGTAATTCGATAAGAGACATCATGGTACGCACCATATCCAATAGGGTGCAACTATGATGTTCGGACACACCATCACATTACGGTGTTCCAGGCGGTATTAATTGCGAAACAATTTCCACAATGTCTTAATTGTGTGCCAAAACTCGTAACTCAGATATTCATCTCTATGATCATATCATAGACATTTTATCCTCTTGTCACAATGATCTGCTACTTCACTCTGAAATTACTTGAACCATTCAATAATTCAGACTTGTGTTTCATCAAGTAAATATACTCAACATTTACTCGAATCATCTGTGAAGTAAGAACATAATGATATTCACTGCATGCCTCAGCACTCATTCGACTGCACACATCAAAATGTGTTACTTCCAACAAGTTGCTATCTTGTTCCATCTTACTGAAAATGAGGCTTTTCAGTCATCTTGCCCATGTGGTATGATTTGCATATCTCAAGTGATTCAAAATCAAGTGAGTCCGAACGATCCATTTGCATGGAGTTTCTTCATGCATATACACCAATAGACATGGTTCGCATGTCTCAAACTTTTCAAAAACGAGTGAGTCCAAAGATCCATCAACATGGAGCTTCTTCATGCGTTTTATACCATTATGACTTACATGGCAGTGCCACAAGTAAGTGGTACTATCATTACTATCTTATATCTTTTGGCATGAAAATGTGTATCACTACGACCGAGATTCAATAAACCATTCCTTTAGGTGCAAGACCATTGAAGGTATTATTCAAAATAGAGTAACCATTATTCTCCTTAAATGAATAACCGTATTGCAATAGACATAATCCAATCATGTCTATGCTCAACGCAAACACCAATCTCGGTGGTAGAGGGAGCGTGCGATGCTTGATCATATCAACCTTGGAAACACTTCCAACATATATCGTCAGCTCACCTTTAGCTAGTCTCCGTTTATTCCGTAGCTTTTATTTCGAGTTACTAACACTTAGCAACCGAACCGGTATCCAATACCCTGGTGCTACTAGGAGTACTAGTAAAGTACACATTAACATAATGTATATCCAATATACTTCTATCGACCTTGCCAGCCTTCTCATCTACCAAGTATCTAGGGTAATGCTGCTCCAGTGGTTGTTCCCCTTATTACAGAAGCACTTAGTCTCGGGTTTGGGTTCAACCTTGGGTTTCTTCACTAGAGCAGCAGCTGAATTGCCGTTTCATGAAGTATCCCTTTGTTCCCTTGCCCTTCTTGAAACTAGTGGTTTCACCAACCATCAACAATTGATGCTCCTTCTTGATTTCTACTTTCGCGGTGTCAAACATCATGAATATTTCAAGGATCATCATATCTATCCCTGATATGTTATAGTTAATCACGAAGCTCTAGCAGCTTGGTGGCAATGACTTTGGGGAAACATCACTATCTCATCTGGAGGATCAACTCCCACTCGATTCAAGTGATTGTTGTGCTCAGACAATCTGAGCACAAGCTCAACGATTGAGCTTTTCTCCCTTAGTTTGCAGGCTAAGAAAATTGTCGGAGGTCTTATACCTCTTGACGTGGGCACGAGCCTGAAATCCCAATTTCAGCCCTCGAAACATCTCATATGTTCTGCGACGTTTCGAAAACGTCTTTGGTGCCTCTACTTAAACCATTTAATTGAACTATCATGTAGTTATCAAAACGTGTATGTCCAATGTTCGCAACATCGACAAACGACGTTGGGGTTCAGCACACTGAGCGGTGCATTAAGGACATAATCTTTCTACTGATCGCATAATCGCTACTATCAACTTTCAACTATATTTTCTCTAGGAACATATCTAAACAGTGGAACTAAAGGGCGAGCTTACGACATAATTTGCAAAAGGTCTTTTGACTATGTTCAGGATAATTAAGTTCATCTTATGAACTCCCACTTAGATAGACATCCCTCTAGTCATCTAAGTGATCACATGATCCGAGTCAACTAGGCCGTGTCCGATCATCACGTGAGACGGACTAGTCATCATCGGTGAACATCTTCATGTTGATCGTATCTACCATACGACTCATGCTTGATCTTTCGGTCTCCGTGTTCCGAGGCCATGTCTGCACATGCTAGGCTCGTCAAGTTAACCCTAAGTGTTTTCGCTGTGTAAAACTGTCTTACACCCGTTGTATGTGAACGTAAGAATCCATCACACCCGATCATCACGTGGTGCTTAGAAGCGACGAACTGTAGCAATGGTGCACAGTTAGGGGAGAACACTTCTTGAAATTTTGTAAGGGATCATCTTATTTACTACCGTCGTCCTAAGCAAACAATATGCATAAACATGATAAACATCACATGCAATCAAATAGTGACATGATATGGCCAATATCATTTTGCTCCTTTTGATCTTCATCTTCGGGGCTCCATGATCATCATCGTCACCGACACGACACCATGATCTCCATCATCATGATCTCCATCATCGTGTCTTCATGAAGTTGTCACGCCAACGACTACTTCTACTTCTATGACTAACGCGTTTAGCAATAAAGTAAAGTAGTTTACATGGCGTTCTTCAATGACACGCAGGTCATACAATAAATAAAGACAACTCCTATGGCTCCTGCCGGTTGTCATACTCATCGACATGCAAGTCGTGAATCCTATTACAAGAACATGATCAATCTCATACATCACATATCATTCATCACATTCTTCTTGGCCATATCACATCACATAGCATACCCTGCAAAAACAAGTTAGACGTCCTCTAATTGTTGTTGCATGTTTTACGTGGCTGCTATGGGTTTCTAGCAAGAACGTTTCTTACCTACGCAAGACCACAACGTGATATGCCAATTGCTATTTACCCTTCATAAGGACCCTTTTCATCGAATCCGTTCCGACTAAAGTGGGAGAGACTGGCACCCGCTAGCCACCTTATGCACCAAGTGCATGTCAATCGGTGGAACCTGTCTCACGTAAGAGTACGTGTAAGGTCGGTCCAGGCCGCTTCATCCCACAATACCGTCGAAACAAGATTGGACTAGTAACGGTAAGCATATTGAACAACATCAACGCCCACAACTATTTTGTGTTCTACTCGTGCAAAGAATCTATGCAATAGACCTAGCTCATGATGCCACTGTTGGGTAACGTAGCAGAAATTCAAAATTTTCCTACGTGTCACCAAGATCTATCTATGGAGAGACCAGCAACGAGTAGAAAGAGAGTGCATCTACATACCCTTGTAGATCGCTAAGCGGAAGCGTTCAAGTGAACGGGGTTGATGGAGTCGTACTCGTCGTGATTCAAATCACCGATGATCAAGTGTCGAACGCACGGCACCTCCGCGTTCAACACACATACAGCCCGGTGACGTCTCCCAAGCCTTGATCCAGCAAGGAGAGAGGGAGAGGTTGAGGAAGACTCCATCCAGCAGCAGCACAACGGCGTGGTGGTGGTGGAGGAGCGTGGCAATCCTGCAGGGCTTCGCCAAGCACCGCGGGAGAGGAGGAGTACTTGTGAGAGGGGGAGGGCTGCGCCAGAACTTCGTGTGTAGCTCCCATGCGCCTCCCCACTATATATAGGGGTGGAGGGACTGGTTTCTTGCCCTCCAAGTCCATTGGGGCGTTTGCCAAGGTGGGAGGAAAGAAATCTCATTATTTCCTTCCCCACCGATTGTTATCCCCCCTTTTTAGGGATCTTCATCTTATCCCTTCGGGATATGATCTTATTCCTTCTAAGGGGGGATCTTGGTGCGCCTTGACCAGGGGTGTGGGGCCTTTCCCCCACTACCCACGTCCATGTGGGCCCCCCATGCAGGTGGGCCCCACTCCGGAACCTTCTAGAACCTTCCCGGTACAATACCGAAAAATCCCGAACATTTTCTGGTGGCCAAAATAGGACTTCCCATATATAAATCTTTACCTCCGGACCATTCCGGAACTCCTCGTGACGTCCGGGATCTCATCCGGGACTCCGAACAACATTCGGTAACCACATACAAACTTCCTTTATAACCCTAGCGTCATCGAACCTTAAGTGTGTAGACCCTACGGGTTCGGGAGACATGTAGACATGACCGAGACGTTCTCCGGTCAATAACCAACAGCGGGATCTGGATACCCATGATGGCTCCCACATGTTCCACGATGATCTCATCGGATGAACCACGATGTCAAGGACTTAATCAATCCCGTATTCAATTCCCTTTGTCTATCGGTATGTTACTTGCCCGAGATTCGATCGTCGGTATCCAATACCTTGTTCAATCTCGTTACCGGCAAGTCACTTTACTCGTTCCATAACACATCATCCCGTGATCAACTCCTTGGTCACATTGCGCATATGATGATGTCCTACCGAGTGGGCCCAGAGATACCTCTCCGTTTACACGGAGTGACAAATCCCAGTCTCGATCCGCATAAAACAATAGATACTTTCGGAGATACCTGTAGTGCACCTTTATAGTCACCCAGTTACGTTGTGACGTTTGATACACCCAAAGCACTCCTACGGTATCCAGGAGTTACACGCTCTCATGGTCGAAGGAAGAGATACTTGACATTGGCAAAGCTCTAGCAAATGAACTACACGATCTTTTGTGCTAGTCTTAGGATTGGGTCTTGTCCATCACATCATTCTCCTAATGATGTGATTCCGTTATCAACGACATCCAATGTCCATAGCCAGGAAACCATGACTATCTGTTGATCACAACGAGCTAGTCAACTAGAGGCTCACTAGGGACATATTGTGGTCTATGTATTCACATGTGTATTACGATTTCCGGATAATACAGTTATAGCATGAATAAAAGACAATTATCATGAACAAGGAAATATAATAATAATACTTTTATTATTGCCTCTAGGGCATATTTCCAACAATAATGCCTTTGCTAAATCGTATCCTCTACTTTCTCAACCATGCTCTATTGTCGAGCTGGTATAAATTACTCCTGAAGTCTGTGTTATATGTTCCTAAGATGCCCTGATGGGTTGGATCTATGCCTTCCCTAATATGTGTAAGCTCGTAAGTTATGCGAGTTATACTCTACTGACTTTTCGTCAGATAAAAGTTCAACACTACAACTTCCTCGAAAGCGAGAAGTGAATGAAAAGTTGTGCATTGAAGAAGTGGGAATTGACCCTGAACTTTGTGTTCATGCCCATGGACAAGATGTAGATCTTATCATTAAAGCTTCTCTTAAATTAATTATTCCCTTGGTATCAGTTCATCTTATATCTAGGATCTGGTCCTTTGCAACCCTGGTTCCGACCATGATTGTTTTTTTCTTAGATCCCATTTCTCGGACAAGTTAAATCGCTTGTCTTCTGCTGATCAATATTCCTGCCCAACCTCGATTCTTCTCAACCTTCGAGCATTACCCTCTGGTACCTCGATAATATCTAGTACATAATTTCTTATGAGTTCTTCATCAAGTATTATCTTTACTGCTTCCAATTTTTCCTGGGGTCTGAGTTGATAACCACTCAAGGACACCGACAACTAATTCGATTCCGCACTATGAATTGACAACTCCTATTAATCGTCATTGCTTACGGGTTTGAACTCGAGCATGTCAATCCTAGCCTGATCGGCTATCATGATAGTGCTAATTTTAACTGTGCTACCTGGTCCTTATTCCCGGAGCATAATTTTCGACGATGAGCTAAGCTTACGTCGATCTTCCTCATCATATCATTTCGCCTTGAACAACGAGCTTGGGTTCAAGTTTGTGTCATACCCTTGGTTCCAATAACCTTTCGCTTCACCATTCCTTTGACTTGAAGTCATCGTCCATCGATTACATCTTGAAATTTCTCGACAAGTGTGTCGTGATCATCATCAGCATTCTGAGCTCTTCCGTAATATCAATTGAATTCATGATGAGAAATACCATCCTTGCCCTCGATGATTTGTGTTATCATCGACCACTTTATTGCCTTTCGTTCAACACAAATTTGTTCGCATTTTGTGTTATACCTTGAGTGCCTCGCTATCTAGCTCATGTTCTATTTTACCTTGGAGTATTACCATCTCTTTTTGTCAAGAATGTGGTGAGAATTTCACCACCTCTTAAGAATTCTTGATATAATAACACTTCTCGCCATCTCCGTTCATTCCTTGGTCCCCGTGTTGCTTTTAACCGGAATACCGACAATTGGTCTGTGATGTGTAAATTCTAAACTTCTAGCAACCCTATTGCTTTGAATTTATTGGTCTATAGTTTCACTCTAAGTCTATTACTTATCAAATCATCATTCGAACATTGATCGTGCTACCTAGTCCAGATTTCAGGGTGCACCATTTTATCATTATTTAATTGTGTATGTTTTCCTCGAGCATACATCATTATACCATTTGATTTGACAAACACTATCTCCTTGTTCACATGATTGTGGAATCCCATCTTTTTGGAATTCTCAAGGGATTGGCGCTGAGTCCATCAGTCACCTCCTCACCCTCTCCTTGATTTAATGGTGAACCCCTGTTCGAAACTCACTTCCATAGTTCATTTCCCGAGGATCATATGATGTCGTCTCGTCAATTGTGTTGCACCTCTTCTTCTCAGGCATCCTAAGTTTAAGGTATCCTGACACCAATCGGATCTGAATCTCGGTCAGATATGATGGTTGGAACATATTTCCAAGAGTTATAACATTGGTCTTTATATGACCCGGTAAGATGATGTCATGCCTAGCACACCTGGCCGGAGGACCTATTGTTATAGTTTCCTTTTGGCAAGGTTAGTCATTCTTCCGTGAGGAAATTGTAAGACTTATTCTATAAGTTGTTCCCGATGGATCCTTTGTGTATCCAAAGTTTGATCTTTACCCAGTGACTATGTCAATGCTATCTCGAAACATGTCTGTGGTACTCCGATTTTCAACAAGAACATTTGAAGCCCAATGCTAAATGTTTCCTGCTCAATTATCCAAACACTGGTGTATGGTTAATGTCATGGAATTTCTCTCCCCTTACATAAAGGGTTTTCTACATTATATCCTGTCATGGATATCATGCTCTACTTATCCTTGGGAAGGATATGCCCTTGAAATATGTGTTTAAACACATTTTCCTTTCCATTGTTCTGTTTAAAGTGATAATCACATTTTCCATTCCATTGTCTTGTTTAACCTTTCTTGTGGTCTATATGATCTAAGCAGTAATATTCTCCTGCTTATGTAAACACATCGTCGTACAACCTAGTCAGTAAGACCCTGTTACTATTGTAGATGACATTCCAGTAACCACCGATGGACGAGAACTTTGCCAATTGGTCCGCCTCGTTCAACGAGCAGGAAAATGGTTCTCTTCGTCCCTCGCCCTTGGTACCGACATTGTTGCCGACATAACTGATAGGCTACCCTCTGACATGTCTTGGTATCGTGACCGTGTCAACGCCCTTCCTCCTTTTAACCACATGGTGGGCCCATAACCCATAGTTCCACAGGATCGAAACCTGACTCTCCTGTGCACTCCCTGTTCCCAAAGTTATTCCTCGCGCGTGGCCTCGTATGTAATTCATGGACCACCGTCCTAGTGATTTATTCTGGTAACAGACACAATAACTACTCCCGTTGCTTTCGACCCCTTTCACCCCCTGTTTCAAGCATCGAACGATTGCCTGCCCGCTCGAAACTTCACCTAATACCTCCCTACTTTGCTCTCGATATTTTCTTAAGTTTAAATTCGAGAGTTACTTCCGCCACCTTCCTCGATGTTATCGACCAGATAGTTGACCTTGCAGAGGTCTGTTCTCCCGGAATGCCTACCCTTTATTCTTTCATAAGTACGATGGAGTTCCCGAAGAAAGGATGCCGACTTCATTATGATGACCTGAAGCAGAGAAATAAAGACGTCAATGTAACGGATCGACCTCTTCGAGAAGAGCAACCAAAGACGAGAAGAACCGTTAGAATTTCGTAACCAAAATTTCCCCCCTTACACCCCTCTTAAATCTCGGGACGAGATTTCTTGTAGTAGAGGAGAATTGTGACACCCGGATAATTAGGCTACAGTAATCCCGCATTAACGATGCCACGTCACCTCGGTTACTGATGCTAACCTCGTGTTAGTTCGAAACCGATTCGAATTAAAATTCAAAATCAATCAAACAATAAAAGTTTTCAAATATTAAAACTAAAATGTTTGGAGTGATCCAACTAATGCATATGTAATTATGTTGGAGAAACCACACTTTTATAAAATGTTTAAATACTCTAAATTGATTAAAACAGGGTCAAAACAATAATTTAAAATGCTTTTTCAAAATATAAAATTCCGAAACATTTTGTCTCCAAACCTTTTCTCGCAGTGCTAAATATTGCATGGTAATTATTGAGCCAAGTCTCATCTTTTACAAAAGTCTTTGGTGGGCAAACAAATAGAGAAACGTAGCTAAATAAATTTCAGAGAAGACTAAGAGAAAGGCTCTCACTGTGCGCTTAGGCCTGCGAAGCTACAGTGCGGCCCAGCCCACTTGGAGTCTCTTCTCTCCTCTGTTCACAGAACAGAGGCGTGGAGGCCATCTGAGGCGCCATGGCCGGCCGAGCCTTGCGTGGCGGCCATCCGCGGCCTCCCTCTCGCCTTCAAGTTCTCCTCCAGCCCTCAACTCCCCCTCGGGCAAATCCTAGCCTTCCCACTCTTCCTCCCTTGCGCCGCTCTCTTCCCGCAGCACTCGACTGACGCAGTCATCACCATGGTCGCCGTCGCACTCGCGCCCATCGAGCTCCCTGGCGCCTAGGAGTGTGACCTTCTGCATCATCTATGATGACTAGTTCGCTTGCGAGGAGCAGATCGACCGGAGCCGCGCAAGGGATCGACCTCAACTTCGTCTTCGGCCACGGAGCTCCGCCACTTCGACCCGTCCGCCTCGACCTTCCACCGGCCTCTTCGAGCTCTCCCTCGGAACCGCAGTGAGCTCCTCCCTCGATCCCCCACTTTTCCCTGTTGCTATTGTCGCTGTAGACCGCCGCCCCATCCCCTGCCCGAAGCCGCGAATGGCTACGCCCGGCCGCGCCTTCTCGTGCGCCCTGACTGCCTTGTGCGCGCCTTGGCCACGTGCCTCGCCCGCTCCCGCCTCAGCCAGGCGGCGCACTGCCCGCGCCCTGCGCCTCCCTTGGTCGTGCTCGGTCGTAGCCGTCTTCTGCCTATGCCCGCGCGTGCATACGCGTTCGCGCCCCTGCTCGTCCGCCTGCTACCGCTCGCGTGCGCGCGCCCGTGAAGACTGCTGTCGCGCCGCTCCCCTTGTTGTTGTTGCTCTGCTGCTGCACTTCTACCGCGGCTAGCCGCTGCCGTCCCGGCGCGTTGCCGCTGCTACTCGGCTACAGTAACTGGATGTTACTGTAGTTACTGTAGCGGTAGCTAGCTTTGCTACGATTACACTGACTAGCCCTCTGTACTGCAGCAAAACAACAGCAAAACAAATTCTAATGTGGATAAGAATTATATGTGCGGGTAGTACACTTGACAAGGTTCAATTCTTTCCATTGGACCAAATCCAAAGGTTGCCTAGATTAATTCCTATGAAAATGACAAAAGTCTAGGTTCTGTTTTTTTGAACAGAAGTCTAGGTTCTGTTAACTGGCAGAACTAAAAAAAACAGATATACTGCCATAGCAACTTTGGAGCAGAAAATAAACAAGTTACAAGGATCTAACAATGATGCAATTGTTACCATCTTGTAGACCATAGGAAAGTGATCAATATTGGTATAAGGCACCAATTCATAGGATGAATAGAACACTAGTTATAGCCTCTGGAAAACAGCTAAATGATATTTAAAACTGAGGACTTAGCAAAATTTCAGTAGTTCTAGAAAATGAATTAAAACTTTAAAAATTAGTATAAAATAAACCGTAGTTCAGATGGGAAAACTTTGTACATGAAAGTTGCTCAGAATGACGAGACGAATACAGATAGGCAGCCTGTTCATCCGCCATGCATCCCTAGCATGGCGAACACGCAACTTTCCCCCTCTGGTTCATTTGTTCGAAAATGCGAAACACCGGGAATCATTTCCCGGATGTTTCCCCCCTTTCCCGGTATCACCTAGTACTGCGTTAGGTCACGTCTAGCACCGCATATTGCTTTGTGATGCTTTGATTGCTCTGTTATTTATTGTGTTCCCCCTCCGTTACTTCTTTCCGGTAGACCCCGAGACCGCTGCCGGTACCCCTGTGATCGACTACATCGACGACGAACTCTTCTCTTGCCAGAGCAACCAGGCAAGCCCCCCCTTGATCACCAGATATCGCCTATTCTCCTCTATACTGCTTGCATTAGAGTAGTGTAGCATGTTACTGCTTTCCGTTAATCCTATTCTGATGCATAGCCTGACATTGTTGCTACATCTGTTGATACCTTACCTGCAATCCTAGATACTTAGTATAGGATGCTAGTTTATCATCTGTGGCCCTACATTCTTGTCGGTCTGCCTTGCTATACTAATGGGCTGTGATCACTTGGGAGGTGATCACGGGTATATACTATACATATATACATACTACAGATGGTGACTAAAGTCGGGTCCGCGCGAAGAGTACCCGCGAGTGATTCATGGATTGGGGGCTGAAAGGACCTTTGTCCCGACGGACCTCTGTGTGGATCTTTGTGGCGGAGCGACAGGGCAGGTTGAGACCACCTGGGAGATAGGTGGGCCTGGCCCTGGTCGGCGTTCACGATTGCTTCATAATAACACGCTTAACGAGATCTTGGTATTTGATCTGAGTCTGGCCACTGGCCTATACGCACTAACCAACTACACGGGAACAGTTATGGGCACTCGACGTCGTGGTATCAGCCGAAGCCTTCTTGACATCAGCGACGGAGCGGCGCGCGCCGGATTGGACTGGAACGCCTACTCTTGTATAAGAGAGGCTAGGTCTGCTTCCGGCCGCCCTCGCAACGTGCAGGTGTGCAATGGGCGATGGGCCCAGACCCCTGCGCGCATAGGATTTAGACCAGCGTGCTGACCTCTCAGTTGTGCCTAGGTGGGGCTGCGACGTGTTGATCTTCCGAGACCGGGCATGACCCAGGAAAGTGTGTCCGGCCAAATGGGATCGAGCGTGTTGGGTTATGTGGTGCACCCCTGTAGGGAAGTTAATCTATTCGAATAGCCATGATCTTTGATAACAGGACGACTTGGAGTTGTACCTTGACCTTATGACAACTAGAACTGGATACTTAATAAAACACACCCTTCCAAGTGCCAGATACAACCCGGTGATCGCTCTCTAATAGGGCGACGAGGAGAGGATCGCCGGGTAGGATTATGCTATGCGATGCTACTTGGAGGACTTCAATCTACTCTCTTCTACATGCTGCAAGACAGAGGCTGCCAGAAGCGTAGTCTTCGATAGGACTAGCTATCCTCCTCTTATTCTGGCATTCTGTAGTTCAGTCCACCAATATTGCCTCTTTACACATATACCCATGCATATGTAGTGTAGATACTTGCTTGCGAGTACTTTGGATGAGTACTCACGGTTGCTTTTCTCCCTCTTTTCCCCCTTTCCCTTCTACCTGGTTGTCGCAACCAGACGTTGGAGCCCAGGAGCCAGACGCCACCGTCGACGACAACTCTTACTACACTGGAGGTGCCTACTACTACATGCAGGCCGCTGACGACGACCAAGAGTAGTTTAGGAGGATCCCAGGCAGGAGGCATGCGCCTCTTTCAATCTGTATCCCAGTTTGTGTTAGCCTTCTTAAGGCAAACTTGTTTACTTATGTCTGTACTCAGATATTGTTGCTTCCGCTGACTCGTCTATGATCGGGCACTTGTATTCGAGTCCTCGAGGCCCCTGGCTTGTATTATGATGCTTGTATGACTTATTTATGTTTTTAGAGTTGTGTTGTGATATCTTCTGGTGAGTCCCTGATCTTGGTCGTACACGTTTGTGTGCATGATTAGTGTACGATTGAATCGGGGGCGTCACAAAGAAAGAAATGGACGAGATGGCTGTAAAATTGAAGGATGTTGCCGACCGTTGTAAGCTTCTTGAAAAAGAAGATAGGGTGGCACAGAAGGACCTAGAAAAGGTCATTGCCGAGGCCAAGGACACTCGCTCTGCAATGAGAGCTATGAAGGAGGAGCTACGTCAGGCCGGAGATATCACGGCTGGAAAGCCCTATATGCTACGGATGAAGTTCGGGGATCCTAAGTATGCTCCGTTAGACTGGAAGTGGAGTGCGCCGAACACTTATCTGGATTTGGCGGCGAGTGCCGCGGACGTGACCGAACACCTCCGGGGTCTAGATGACCATGAATTGGAAGAACTTTTTTGGTCCCAGTTCCACAATCCAGAGCGCCAACTTTCGGTATCCGATCGTTTGGCCGCATGGGTGGAGCTAAACAGGTTATCGGGACTCTCCATGAAGCATGTCATGAGTAATCTGTGGCCGAACGGGCCTGAGCCAAAGAGTTATTTTAGCTTGGTGCAGCAGTTCCTTGGTACGGTGCCGCATATTGATGCAATGAAGAGGACAGCGTGCATAGAGGGTGCACAGATGGCTCTTGCCCGTGTCAAGACATACTGGGCGGAGATGAAGGTCAGTGTTGTTGCGTCCCAGTATTCGGACGAAAGCCGAGTACCTGCCAAGCACTACTTTGAGGAAGTTCTGCTGGGCGCTCGTTTAATAGAGACGCAGTGCTCGAAGGATGTTGTGTTCGAATAACATGTGATATTGTAAAACAATGTTGTGATGGAATATAAAAACTTTTTATACTTGTGCTTTCAAGAATTAGAATACCTCCTGTGCAGCCGTTAATGTATATGTGTATATAACCTGAAAGATGGCATTCGTTGGCTTCAGCCCCCACGCATATAATGCGGGGGTGTTCGCAGAAGGTGCATTTTCACACTTGATCCAACGTCTTGGTCCTATAAAGGAGGTGATAGCGCAGCGAACTAGGCAACCGGACTATAATGCTTTATCACTTTCACTTAACCATAGGAGTTTGACAGTGGGGCTACTGAATAGCCCCTAGGGGCACCGCGCTCGCCCGAATTCAGGGCGCGTGTGTGCCTGACCGGGAAACGACCCTTCGTTAATGCGGAGGAATCCTAAAGATTCCGGCAAGTCATCGAGTGGTTGACCAGTCTCTCGCTATATCATGACAGTCAGTTTTCGGCTTTCTCTACTGAGGTGCTCACCTGGCCGAAACGGGGCACAATCGCAGTAGTTCTCCTGGTGCCGCCTTAGCCGATAGAGCGGAACGTAAGGTAGCAAAACACACGAGCCGGGCAAACCCAACATTTAACCAAAGACATGATTCGGAGCTGATGCATATAAGGCCAAACTCGCGACGCCGAACACTCCCTAAGGTATTCGGTCTTTATGAAAACGGGCCGAACAAAAGCCCTTGGTAAAAAGCCCCTGGTGTCCAGGTACGCGCAAAATTCTGGCGTGGCCACATGCCAAGACGCCAGCCTCCTCCTCGGTTATAGCAAAAAACCGGGGGATGTTATCAACAAGAGACAGTAAAAAAAGTTTACGCAGGATCTTAATCTGAAAAGAATCCTTGAAACGGGTCCCTACTGCACGTCTGCGCCTGTGTCTCCGTTGTGCCGTATCCTGGACGGGTGTAGCACGGTGTTCGTTTGCAAAAGAGAGGAACTTAGTGGAAAGCAATCGTGCGAGAAATCTATGTTAAAATAAACAAGGTATAATACAAAAAATGGGTAGAATTGAGCTTTATTGTCTCCTAGTGTAAACGCGTGGAGCCCCTTGTACAGGGGTATGCGACTATTAAGCCTTTGTATGTTTACGTCAGACTCATCAAGCCATGTCTGGGGTCTTTAACGACCTGTTTAGGTGCTCTAACTAGTAAAGCTGGATTAGTGTGCGGCTGTCAAGGCAGTCGCACCATCGTCCGCACTCGAGGAACACTTGATATTTCCGTTTAATTAGATGATGCCTCGTGGACCGAGCATTTTGAGTGTAAGGGATGCATAATGCACTATTGCGTTAAAGCGGGTGAAAGCTTCACGTCCCGGTAGTGCTTGATAGCTACTTATGAATGGGCCGATGTGGAAGGTTAGCTTTTCGCTTCGGAAGTTGTCGGGGGAGCCGAACATAACTTCTAACGAGAGGGAACCCATACAATGGGTATCTGGGCCTGGCGTGACCCCTTGAAAGGAAGTGTTGCCATGGCGAATTATTGCTGGGTTTAACCCCATTTTGCGGATTGTGTCCTGATATAGCAGGTTTAGGTCACTGCCGCCGTCCATTAGGACTTGTGTAAAGTGGAGTCCGTCAATTATCGGATCTAAGACCAAGGCAGTCCAGCCTGTGTTCCGGATACCTCTAGAGTAATCCTGATGATCGAAGGTGATTGGTTGTAACAACCAGTGGCAGGACTCCTCTGGGACATGCCGTATGGCGCGTATCTCCATAGATGCCACTCTGTTTTTCCCTTTTGTCACATGAAGTGAATTTACTGTTTTGACTTCTTGCGGGAACTTATTTTGTTCTCCGGTGTTCTGCTTGTGGGGTTCGTCGTCATCCTCGCTTGGTATGTCGAGCCCCTTGTGTTCGGCGTTGAGTTTGCCGGATTGCTTGAAGACCCAACAATCTCTGTGGGTGTGGTTTGCAGGCCTCCCGGGAGTACTGTGGATTTGACATATTTTGTCCAAGATTTTGTTGAGGTTAGATAGCCCGTCCCTATTGTCTTTGGGGGGCGGCTTTTTCTGATTTTGACGAGAGCTTTTGAATCCGGCGTTGACTGTCGTGCTCTTCGGGCTGTTATCCTTGAACCGGCGTCGTTCCTTGCTACGGCGCGGTTTCCCGTTTCCATCTCTGACTTTGGATGTACTTGGGTCACTGGTGCTGCTTCTTCCCAACCAGCTATCCTCTCCTGCGCAAAAGCGGGTCATGAGGCTTGTCAATGCGGCCATTGTTCTTGGCTTTTCTTGGCCGAGGTGTCTGGCGAGCCATTCGTCTCGAACGCTATGTTTGAAAGCTGCTAAGGCTTCGGCGTCCGGACAGTCGACTATCTGATTCTTTTTAGTAAGAAATCTATTCCAGAGTTTCCGGGCTGACTCTCCGGGTTGTTGAGTTATATGGCTTAGATCGTCTGCATCCGGAGGTCGGACATAGGTCCCTTGAAAATTTGCCCGAAAAGCATCCTCGAGCTCCTCCCAACTTCCTATGGTGTTTTCGGGAAGGCTTTTAAGCCAATGCCGGGCTGGCCCTTTGAGCTTGAGGGGTAAGTATTTTATGGCGTGGAGGTCATCTCCTCTAGCCATGTGTATGTGGAGGATATAATCCTCAATCCAGACTCCAGGGTCTGTTGTTTTGTCGTATGCCTCTATGCTTACGGGCTTGAATCCCGCTGGAAATTCATGGTCCAGCACCTCATTGGTGAAACATAGGGGATGTGCGGCGCCCCTGTATTTGGGTGTGCCGCGATGTTTGGATATTTGTTGCGTTGTATTGCTTACTAGAGCTTGCTTTCTTGGCCCGTAGATAGATCTAGTTGGGCCGTCTTTTTGATACGAATCCTTGTGCGGATCGCGTGCCGGATTGAGTCCAGCGCCCTTTGCCGCTCGATGTCTGTCATGGGGTCGTCTATCCGACCTGGTGGCTTCCTTGTTTTTTGACTGTGGGGGCTCTAAGGCCTACTCATCAAATTCCGGTAGTAATTTTCGCTTTGGATAGCTCTTTGTGTGGTGACTCTCGCCGTACTTGTGTGCGGTGTTGAGTACTTTGCCCCATCTGATTCTGAGTGCATCTTCCGCTGTTTTGAGCTTCCGCTTCTGCTTTTTCAGGCTACGCACAGTGGCGACGAGCCTTTGGTGGAGGTTCTTCTTCTCCAGCAACTTGTCCGGCGTGAGGTCGTCCGGACTATTATCTTTGCCGGGGACGGGTTGTTTGGTTTGTTTATCCAAGTTGCCCTGTTCAGACGGTTGCTCGATGGCATGTTCGTCGTCCGCTGGCTCGTCCTACTCTATGGCTGGGTCTCTGTCGAGGTGGGCTTTGGCGCGGCGCTTCCGCCGCCGCTTTGATTGCTTTTCGAGGGAACGATCCCTCGTTGCGCCCTTTTGATGCTCGTTGTTGTTTATTTTAGGTGTGTCCACCATGTATACATCGTGGGATGAGGTGGTTGTCCAGTGCCCTATAGGCGCTGGTTCTTGTTCGTCTTCTTCATCGGCGTCCATACCGTCGATGTCTTCGGAGTCGAAGTCGAGCATGTCGGTTAAATCGTCGACAGTGGCTACGAAGTGGGTGGTGGGTGGGTTTCGAATTTCTTTGTCGTCCACATCCCAACCTTGCTGATCATAGTCCGACCAGGGCTCACCTGATAAAGAGAGAGACTTTAGTGAATTCAGGATGTCGCCAAAGGGCGAGTGTTGGAAGATGTCCGCGGCGGTGAACTCCATGATCGGAGCCCAATTGGGTTCGATCGGGAGGGGTGCGGAATATTCAGAGTCCGGCAAGGAGTCCGGCACCTTGGCGTCATGTGCTCTGCGAAGGACAAGATTGGTGTTCGGCTCGATCGCCGTAGAGATTGCAGCCCCCGAGGCAGCGTCTAGCCACCCGTCCTCGACCGACGCAGTCGGCTCCGAGCTAAGGGTCGGAGCGGACACCTGAGCAGCGCTCTGGGCACTGTCCGGCGGCAGAGCTAGATCATGCCCATCATGACAGTTATCCATAAAGCCAATTTTTCCCTACAATAAAGGAATAAATTTTATTTAACTATCATGGTGGTTGTTAAACATTGAGAAGGTTCCCCCAACTCAATCCCAATTAAGTATCATCATTAAACCCAAAGAGTGATGAGATCAATATGATAATCCAAGAACCAGATACTCAAGTGTCCATAACCAGGGACACGGCTAACCATCATTAGTTTATACACTCCGCAGAGGTTTGTGCACTTTTCCCCACAACACTCGAATACATCCATGGTCGGAGAATCGAGACATAGTCTTTCTGAAACAATAACTCTTTACTCTGGGTGGACAGTTACACCTACTTTCCCCTACATCTGCTAGCCCACCACTGAAAAGAGGTCTTGCAACTTACTCAACTATGCTAGATCCCATAATAGCTTGTGGCTGCACACGGAAGTTTCTGATATGTCTCCAACGTATCTATAATTTTTGATTTCTCCATGCTACTTTATCTACTGTTTTGGACTATATTGGGCTTTATTTTCCACTTTTATATTATTATTGGGACTAACCTATTAACCGGAGGCCCAGCCCAAAATTGTTGTTTTATGCCTATTTCAGTGTTTCGAGGAAAAGGAATATCAGACGGAGTCAAAACAGAACGAAATCAACTGGAGAAGTTATTTTTGGAAGGAAAGCAACCCAGGGAACTTGGAGTGCACGTCAGGGGAGATACGGGCTTCCCACGAGGGTGGGCTCCCCTGGGCGCGCCCCCTGCCTCGTGGGGCCCCCGTTGCTCCTCCGATGTACCCCGTGCACCCATATATACTCTTGTACCCTAAAACTTCCAGAACAGAAGATAGATCGGGAGTTCCGCCGCCGAAAGCCTCCAGAGCCACGAAAAACCAATCGGGACCCTGTTCCGGCACCCTGCTGGAGGGGGGAACCCTCACCGGTGGCCATCTTCATCATCCCGGCGCTATCCATGACGAGGAGGGAGTAGTTCACCCTCGGGGCTAAGGGTATGTACCAGTAGCTATGTGTTTGATCTCTCTCTCTTGTGTTCTCCCTCGTGTTTCCTCCATGGCACGATCTTGATGTATCCCAAGCTTTGCTATTGTAGTTGGATCTTATGATGTTTCTCCCCCTCTACTCTCTTGTGATGAATTGAGTTTCCCCTTTGAAGTTATCTTATCGGATTGAGTCTTTATGAGAACACTTGATGTATGTCTTGCCGTGATTATCTGTGGTGACAATGGGATATCATCTGCCACTTGATGTATGTTTTGGTGATCAACCTGCGGGTTTCGTGACATTGGGAACCTATGCATAGGGGTTGGCACACGTTCTTGACTCTCCGGTAGTAGCTTTGGGGCACTCTTTGAAGTACTTTTATGTTGGTTGGACGAATATGAGATTGTGTGATGCATATCGTATAATCATGCCCACGGATACTTGAGGTGACAATGGAGTATCTAGGTGACATTAGGGTTTTGGTTAATTTGTGTCTTAAGGTGTTATTCTAGTACGAACTCTTTTATAGATCGATCCAAAAGAATAACTTTGAGGTAGTTTTGTACCCTACCATAATCTCTACGTTTGTTCTCCGCTATTAGTGGCTTTGGAGTGACTCTTTGTTGCATGTTTAGGGCTTGTTATATGATCTATCTATGCTATTATTGTTGAGAGAACTTGCACTAGTGAAAGTATGAACCCTAGGCCTTGTTTCCTATCATTGCAATACCGTTTACGCTCACTTTTACCGCTCGCTACCATGCTGTTTTTATAATTTCAGATTACAAATACCTTTATCTACTATCTATTTTGCACTTGTATCACCATCTCTTCGCCGAGCTAGTGCACTTATACAATTTACCATTGTATTGGGTGTGTTGGGGACACAAGAGACTTTTTGTTATTTGGTTGCAGGGTTGCTAGAGAGAGACCATCTTCATCCTACGCCTCCTACGGATTGATAACCCTTAGGTCATCCACTTGAGGGAAATTTGCTACTGTCCTACAAACTTGTGCACTTGCAGGCCTAACAACGTCTACAAGAAGAAGGTTGTGTAGTAGACATCAAGCTCTTTTCTGGCGCCATTGACGGGGAGGTGATTGCTTGAAGGTATATCTTTAGATCTTGCAATTGAATCTTTTTGTTTCTTGTTTTAGCACTAGTCTATTTTATAAAAGAAAACTACAAAAAAAATGGAGTTAAGTTTGTCTCATACGCTTCGTCTTTTTAATATCTTTCATGAGTATGATGGAAAGGAAAATTGTGCTCAAGTGCTAGAAGAAGAACTACATAGAATACTTGGCATGAAATATGTGAATGATGAGCATGATTGCAATGTTGTTAGTATGAATTCCTTGAATATCCATGATGCTAATGATATGCAAAGCCACAAGCTTGGGGAAGCTATGTTTGATGGAGATGATATTTTTTGTCCCCCAAGTTTTGATGAGCAAATTTACTATGATGAAAGCATGCCTCCTATCTATGATGATTATTGTGATGACACGTATGCTCTAAAGAATAATGATAATCATGAGACGTGTCATCTTGATCTTAATTTTCAATTACATGATAGTTATTTTGTTGATTTTGCTCCCACTACTATTCATGAGAAGAAATTTGCTTATATTGAGAATAGTAAATTTTCTATGCTTGTAGATCATGAAAAGAATGCTTTAGGTGCTGGTTATATTGTTGAATTCATTCATGATGCTACTGAAAATTATTATGAGGGAGGAACATATGCTTGTAGGAATTGCAATAATGTCAAGTTTCCTCTCTATGTGCTTAAAATCTTGAAGTTATGCTTGTTGTGCCATCCTATGCTCGTTGATTATTGTTCCCATAAGTTGTTTGCTCACAAAATCCATATGCATAGGAAGTGGGTTAGGCTTAAAATGTGCTAGTCATATGCTTCATGATGTTCACGTTATGTTTCAATTCTTATCTTTTATGTGAGCATCATTGTCATCATCATGCCTAGCTAAAAAGGCATTAAAGAAAAGTGCTTATTGGGAGACAACCCAATATTTAACCTTAATGTTTTTGTGTTTCCACATGATTATGCTACTGTAGTAATCATGTTTTATAGCTTTTGTTTCAACAAAGTGCCAAGTAGAACCTTTGGGAAGACTTGGGTGAAGTTTATGTGATCTTGCTGTGAAAAACAGAAACTTTAGCGCTCACGAGATTAGCTTCCATTTTTTACTGGAGAGTGATTTTAGGTTGACTCTTTTTGCAGATGATTAGTAGACAAATTTCTCAGATCCAGCAATTTATTTCATAATTTTTGGGGTTCCAGAAGTATACGTTTGATACAGATTACTACAGACTGTTCTGTTTTTGACAGATTCTGTTTTCATTGTGTTGTTTGCTTATTTTGATGCATCTATGGCTAGTATTAAGTGGTATGAACCATAGATAAGTTTGAATATAGTAGGATTTACACCAATATGAATTTAGAATGAGTTAATTACAGTACCTAAGTGGTGATTTATTTTCTTATACTAACGGAGCTTATGAGTTTTGTTTTGAGTTTTGTGTGGTTGAAGTTTTCAAGTTTTGGGTAAGGATTCGATGGACTATGGAATAAGGAGTGGCAAGAGCCTAAGCTTGGGGATGCCCGAGGCACACCAAGGTAATATTCAAGGACAACTAAGAGCCTAAGCTTGGGGATGCCCCGGATGGCATCCCCTCTTTCGTCTTCGTTCATCGGTAACTTTACTTGGAGCTATATTTTTATTCGCCACATGATATGTGTTTTGCTTGGAGCATCATTTTATTTTGCTAGTTTTTGCTTCTGTTAGTTATATTAATGTTTTGCATCTTTAGTTTCAATAAAAAGGTCAAGGATAGCCTTTGCCATGCTTATTTTGCTAGTATACATGTTGCTGTTTGAAAACAGAAAGTTTACCGCTGTTGCAAAAATTCCGTAGAAAAGTCAGAGAATGGTATAACGTTGAACTTTTTTTCATATTAAGCTCTGATAAATTTATTACAGTGGGAATTTTAGTTCATAATTTTTGGAGTCAGTGAAGTATTGTTACTCTTGCATTCTTTACAGACTGTACTGTTTTGGCACATTGCTGTTATGTTTGCATTGTTTGCATATGTTTGCTAGTTTAATGATTCTATTTGAGGATAGGAGTATTAAATATGCAGAGACATTTAGTATTCAATGTTGAATAATAATATTAGTGATTTGTTACAGTAGAAGATGATAAGGTTTTGCATTGGTTTATACTAACCTATCTCACGAGTTCTTGTTGAGTTTGTTGTGAATGAAGCTTTTGATAAAAAAGAGAAACCATGATATGAGAGGAATTAAGGAGACACAAAAGATCAAGCTTGGGGATTCCCAAGGCACCCCAATATAATATTTCAAGAAGTCTCAAGCATCTAAGCTTGGGGATGCCCCGGTAGGCATCCCACCTTTCCTCTTCAACAACTATCGGTTAGTATCAGTTGAGCCTAAGTTTTTGCTTCTTTACATGAGTTATGCTATCCTTGCAATGTCATTTTGTTTTGCTTTGCTTGCTGTTTGAATAAGATACCAAGATCTGAAATTCTTTAATAAGAGAGAGTCTTCACATAGTTGCATAATTATTTAGCTACTCATTGATCTTCACTTATATCTTTCAGAGTAGTTTGTCGTTTGTTCTAGTACTTCACTTATATCTTTTAGAGCACGGTGGTGGATTTGTTTTAAAGAAACTATTGATCTCTCATGCTTCACTTAGATTATTTTGAGAGTTGTTAATAGCATGGTAATTTGCTTAAAGATAATATACTTGGTATTCAAGATATGTGAAACTTTCTTTTGAGTGCGTTGAATACTAAGATAAGTTTGATGCTTGATAATTGTTTTGAGATATGGAGCTGATAATATCAAAGAAATGCTAGTTGGGGTGATTATGAATTTAAAGAATGCTTGTGTTGAAGTTTGTGATTCCCGTAGCATGCATGTATGGTGAACCGCTTTGTGATGAAGTCGGAGCACAATTATATTTATTGATTGTCTTTCTTATGAGTGGCAGTCGGGGACGAGCGATGGTCTTTTCCTACCAATCTATCCCCCTAGGAGCATGCGCGTAGTGCTTTGGTTTTTGATGACTTCTAAAATTTTCCAACAAGTGCATGAGTTCTTTTGATTAATGTTGAGTCCATGGATTATACGCACTCTCATCCTTCCACCATTGCTAGCCTTTCTAATACCGCACACTTTTTGCCGGTATCATACACCCACCATATACCTTCCTAAAAACAGCCACCATACCTACCTATCATGGCATTTCCATAGCCATTCCGAGATATATTGCCATGCAACTTTCCACCGTTCCGTTCATATGACACACATTACTTTTGTCATATTGCTTTTTGCATGAACATGTAGTTGACATTGTATTTGTGGCAAGGCCACCTTCATAATTTTCATACATGTCTCTCTTGATTCATTGCATATCCCGGTACACCGCCGGAGGCATTCATATAGAGTCATACTTTGTTCTAAGTATCGAGTTGTAATTGTTGAGTTGTAAGAAAAATAAAAGTGTGATGATCATCATTATTAGAGCATTGTCCTAGTGAGGAAAGGATGATGGAGACTATGATTCCCCCATAAGTCGGGACGAGACTCCGGACGAAAAAAAAGAGTGGCCATAAAAAAAAGGGGCCCAAATAAAAAAATGAGAGAAAAAGAGAGAAGGGACAATGCTACTATCCTTTTACCACACTTGTGCTTCAAAGTAGAACCATGATCTTCATGATAGACAGTCTCATATGTTGTCACTTTCATATACTAGTGGGAATTTTTCATTATAGAACTTGGCTTGTATATTCCAATGATGGGCTTTCTCAAAAATGCCCTAGGTCTTCGTGAGCAAGCAAGTTGGATGCACACCCACTTAGTTTCTTTTGTTGAGATTTCATATACTTATAGCTCTTGTGCATCGGTTGCATGGCAATCCCTACTCACTCACATTGATATCTATTAATGGGCATATCCATAGCCCGTTGATACGCCTAGTTAATGTGAGACTATCTTCTCCTTTTTTTGTCTTCTCCACAACCACCATTCTATTCCATCTATAGTGCTATGTCCATGGCTCACGCTCATGTATTGCGTGAAAGTTGAAAAAGTTTGAGATTACTAAAGTATGAAACAATTGCTTGGCTCGTCATCGGGGTTGTGCATGATTAAATACTTTCTGTGATGAAGATAGAGCTTAGCCAGACTATATGATTTTGTAGGGATAACTTTCTTTGGCCATGCTATTTTGAGAAGACATGATTGCTTTAATTAGTATGCTTGAAGTATTATTACCTTTATGTTAATATGAACTTTTGTCTAGAATCTTTCGGATCTGAATATTCATACCACAATTAAGAAGATTTACATTGAAATTATGCCAAAGTATCACTCTGCATCAAAAATTCTTTTTTATCATTTACCTACTCAAGGACGAGCAGGAATTAAGCTTGGGGATGCTTGATACGTCTCCAACGTATCTATAATATTTGATTGCTCCATGCTAGTTTATCTACTGTTTTGGACTATATTGGGCTTTATTTTCCACTTTTATATTATTATTGGGACTAACCTATTAACCGGAGGCCCAGCCTAGAATTGTTGTTTTATGCCTATTTCAGTGTTTCGAGGAAAAGGAATATCAAACTGAGTCAAAATGGAACAAAATCAACTGGAGAAGTTATTTTTGGAAGGAAAGCAACCCAGAGAACTTGGAGTGCACGTCAGGGGAGATACGGGCTGCCCACGAGGGTGGGCCTCCCCTGGGCGTGCCCCTGCCTCCTGGGGCCCCCGTACACTACAAGAAATATGTCAACTTGTGACCACCACTATTGGTCACTGAAAGGTCACAAATTTCCATTTGCGACCTTTTTGTGACCAAAAACACAAGGTCAAAAGCTGGCCGTCATAAACTGACTATAGTGACCTTTCTTCTGGAATGGTCGAAGACGTTTATGACCAAAATATGTCCACTATGGCGTTTTGGTCACTAGCAACCTCCCCAGGCCACGTAGGCATCCATCGTGGCAAGCTGATGTGGCACAAGATTCAGCCCGGTCCAATTCAGTTTTCTACATGGGCCTAGCCCATTAATTCAGCCTTTCTATATTTTTTTTGTCGTTTTTTGGTCGACTTCATGGGCCTGGCCCAACATTGCAGCCTTTTTTATTATTGGGCCTTGGCCTCTTCGTCTAAATAATTATAATTTCCTTTTTTAATTAAATGGGTCCACCAGTCAGATGGGTCCTGGTTGTCAGGTTCTGGTAACTGGGTCCGATTTGTCATGTTCTGGTAAGTGGGTCCCATCTATCAGGCTCATATTCTTCATATTCGAACCAGTATTTAAATGGGCGGACAAAAAGCACACATAATACTTTAAATAAGAGCAAGCAGATCCTTACAAGTGTAATACAGTGGCAATCACAGTAATGACTACAAGTGTAATACAATACTTTACAAGCTTTACAAGCAATCACAAACTCACAACATGCCAAACTCGTTGGACTACAATAGTGATATGAACAACATGCCGAACTAGCTGGACAACTGTAGTTAGGGCTGGGAACAAACAAAACGACCTTCAAGAAAATAGACAACATGCCTTCCTCGGTCGCCCTGCTACATGAATCAGCAGGGAAGAATCAGAAAAGGTGAAGAATTAGAACAAACCATTCAAGAAAAGGAAACTTATTTAGAATGATAACAAAAATTGAGCTAGTACCATGCTTTTTGTTCTCCAGCTAGTTAAAATGAGATAACTCGTTCATACAAGAAAACAGAGACGCAATATGAACACACAGCAGGATTGACAAGTACACAGCAGGATTCAATAATGTTTTAGGGTCGCAAGACACCAATATAAGCTAGAATTGACAAGTACACATCAAGATTCAATTCATCTTGCCCATATACAGCAACCAACAGACATCTAACATTTCAGCATGCACATACAATTTATTTACTTATTTTTGAGCAAAACCGCCCACTGCCAAACAGAATGTCCTTTCATTTGATAAACAGAATGCATACAAACTAATTAGCAGTACTATATATGATGCAGCATACGGACAGAATTTCTACCTTGTTATCATTAGGGAGCAACAGGGGGTGGGGGAAGATTTCGATCGGCTTCGTGTCAGCTGCCATCACCACAAACTCAGAGTCTTGGTAGCTGGGGAAAATAGAAAACGGAGATTAAAAATCATAGGAACTGAAATTAGTAGGACCGACCAAAGCACGCAGCTAGGGACTGGTCACCTTCAAGGTAGAACAATGAATTAACTAGTTTTAGTCAAAGTCGTAAGCATGCACATACAGACATACATACGAATTGAACCAGAATCCATGTATGTCTGTGCACTTAATTGCAGGTTCTATCCAACTTGCAATTGGAAGGAGTACAACCTAGTTTACTAGCAGCCTAACAAAAGATTCAGGTTCTTGGTTTGGTGCATGAATCCTGCTGTCGTAGACAGACAGAGAGGAAAGAGCACTGACGGCACAACTACGACAGCAGAGCGATGCGAGCCAGTCAGGCAGTGCTTGATAAGCTATTGATAAGCAGTTTGCACACAATTAGCAGGCAACCAAAAAAGTAATGTTGTATACTGTTCTGCAGTAAAGAGTAGAATTTCTTTCTGTTGGCTCTGAAATTTCTGTCCATGGTGCACACATGACATACCATCGATTTGAATGTGAAACTTAATTCTGCACAATTTAGTTGCTTATAAATTTCAGCACCAGATTAGCATGTCTCGTTACTAATGAAGTACTTCCTTTATCAATCATAGAATGGAAGGAATCACACAACATCAGGTAGTACTGTAATTGGATTTAGTAGTAAATCTGTAGATACATGTGGTTGGTATCTACTAGTATCTGGTGTTCTAATTAGAGAGTTGCTAGTGTGTTTTACTTACCCTTCTCTGCTCTTCTTTTCTACTCCCTCCGTCTGGAAATACTTGTCGAAGAAATGCATAAAAATGAATGTATCTAGAACTAATATACATCTAGATACATCCATTCCTCCGACGAGTATTTCGGGACGGAGGGAGTACAAGCGAAAGCAGAGCAGGGAGAGCAAGCACACTACCATAACATACAAAGCCATCTACAACCAGCCCAAAAACATACATACCTACAGGACTCACTCACGCACTGCCATTGTGTTATGGATGAGCAAGTCTAGTGTGCGAGAGAAAATGCAGACAAGTTGAGGTAAAGTGCTGACCCCACGCTGTGAGGAACAGATCGAGGAGCTAATAACTGGGCAATGCAGCACCAAGTCCGACTCTACTACTACTACCTGTGATGCATCATTGTTGATCCATGGCAGATAATAGTAAAGATTAGAATCCATGATTTTGATACAGAAGTTACCTAGCCTGGTAGCCTAGCATAGAACAGCACTACATAGTACTTGGCCAGCAATTTTGAGCAATTCAGTGACCGCATCGCATGACAACAAATATAAAAACTATGAACAACATTGCATACGATGTGTGACAACAGAGAACACATTTGACAATGCAGAACGCATGCGCAACCACACATCCCATAACAGGGTTACAATCTAGAGGCAGTTAGCTAGCTGCTACCAGATCGCTCACTCATCAATATAGAACTGCAAAAGAGCGCAAAAGAAATAAATCAACGAGAGCATAAGGCATACTGTAGCCAGCTAGCTAGATTTCATCTTGAGACTTATCCTTGTGCTTCTGTAGCATCTCGATAACTTGGTCCAGGGGTGGGTCTCCGGGCCTCCGAAAAACCCGGTCGCCGATCTTGAACTTGTACGCCTCCGGCTGCACAGAATGAACTCCTTCAACTACAAAACACATACGGAATTAAAAGGACGCCGGTAAGAGCAGGGAAGAACAACGTTCGATAATGCTTCACAGTAACTAAGTAATCGATCCTTGATAAAGTTGCGCAACATTATTATTTCTCAGTGTATTGGCCAGTCATAACATGCACATTTTCAGTATTTGTAGTGTCCTAAATCTGAGGATAATAAAGGGGGCAAAGATAGTAGTATGAAGGAATGACACGTATGATTGAAGATTTGTAGTGTCCTTTGTGCTACAGCAGTGGTATAGTGGGACAAATGCACCATAAAAAAGTGGTGATGGTAACTGCAACTGATTCCCGGATATTTGATGAGCAAACAAGCATGTATTGTAAGCAGCATTTTGTCCCTTGGAAATCAGCATGTACATACAAGTCGATTTGAAATATTTCTCCCCCAATGCAGCACCCAGTACATTGGTACAGGCACTAGTGAATCAGAAAACAAAATGATGACTGCACCAATGGTAAGCAACTGCAAGCAATCTTCTGTCCCCAAACAGTCGATGAGTCAACAAGCATGTAACGAGGTAAACAACAATGCAGCAAGTGCAGGAAGATGAAGCTGCTCCCTCCAACAGGAGGGAAGCCACAACAGCAATTAGATCTACAGAAATCATCTACAAATCTATACTAGGGAGGGCGTTCTCAGGAAACAGCAGGGGGCAAGGTACAATATGCATCCATGGGGCAAGCAAAGCAGAGCGGATTATTAGGCGAGAACCATGCCAATAAACCTACTAATATGTTAGGCGTAGCTACTGACCACAACTAGCAGCTGCTTCAAAATGATACACAAATCGCAAGGCGAATGAGAGCAGGAGACCTCGTAAGAGGCCGATTTGAGAACTTGCTTGCCGAGGATGAGGAGGTCGGGGGTCTCCTGGAGCGCGAGGGCGCGGAGGATCTTGGCGACGGCGAGCGGGAGGACGCGGGCGAAGGCGTCGGTGATCCCGCGGTAGGGCCGCGTGAGGGCGCCCCAGCGCAGCATCTCGGCCTGGTTCTGCAGCAGCAGCTTGACGCGCTCCACCGGCGCCGCCCCCGTCTTGGCCAACACCGCCGCCGCGCCGCCCGCGCCGCACGCGCACGACCGTCGCAGTAGGAGGCGGCGCACGGCCTCGGCGTCCGCGGATCAGACGGCCGCGAAGAGCGCCTGGTGGGAGAGCGGCGGGAGATCCATCGTCGGGCGGGCGGCCAACCGGAGAGCCGGCGCGGAGCTGACCAAACGGAACCCTAGCGCGTCGGCCGACCTGCTCGACTCGATCTGGGGCATAGGGTAGGAGAGATGGCGAGGGAAGGGAGTGACGAGGTCGGCGGCGGTGGTGAGGAGGGCTGCGAGGTCGGCGGTGGGTGGGAGCGGCGGGGAGAAGACTGGATCGAGGGAGGAGGTGGCGGCGGCTGCGAGGAGAGGAGGGAGTCGATGGGATCTGACCTAGGGTTTGGGCTGCGGGTGGGGGGTATCTCTTTTTCATTTTATTTTCTTTTTTTCAGTAGATAGATGGATGGATGGATGTGGGATGGAGAGATGGATGGATGGATGGATGGGCGCCATGTCATCGATCCGTGGGAAGAGTCCTGATTGGTTCAAAAACCAGTGATTTAAAAAACTATCTAAGTACTAAAAATAGAGGGATTTTGTGAAGTAGCTATCAAAAATATTTTGCAAAATGGCACCACACAAATTTTCACTAGAGTTAGACCACATTTTATGGATAAGGACTAATTTCTATGCATTTCTGATCTTTCTAGCTATTTTTAATCATTTTCCGAGTGCCCGAAAGGAGGTTTTTTTGTGAAGGAACTACCAAATAATTGCTGCAAAATTGGACCAAATCATTTTTCTAAAATACTAGGACATATTTAATGCACAATTGACCAAATGGTTGGGTGTAAAAAGTTTTGATCCACCTCTCGTGAAAAAGACAAATTTCCGCCGATTCAGTTGGAAGCGGGTCAAATTTGAACTGCAGCTGCCTCATAGTTTGCTATTTATTTTTTCCAAAAATCATTTCTAGGTACATAAGTATCTATTTAATCAGAGAAACACCAAAAAAATTCCAAGATTCAACAACTAGCTAGGAACGGTCATTCCCGCCGTTTTGACCGCATTTTGAAACGGGCATAAAAAATTCAAAAAAATCAAAAAATTGGGAAACCTTCGCATTGTGTCATTATATGTGGCCAAGTTCCCAGGAAAAATAACAAACTTGTAATACGGCAATTATTTTAAAAAAGTGTTCTCAGAAATGAGCTATCATCTCTCAAGATTCATGGCTTTCAAGGCAAATGATCAAACTTATGGCCACATTCGTGGCATAGTTTGTTCAAATGATCTCATATTGTGCACAAGGGTGCATATTGGAATGGCAAACAATGTTGCCTAAGGAAGTTTTCATTTTCTTTGGACGAAAAAACCATTTTTCATTTTTCGAGTGCCCGAAAGGAGGTTTTTTTGTGAAGGAACTACCAAATAATTGTTGCAAAATTGGACCAAATCATTTTTCTAAAATACTAGGACATATTTAATGCACAATTGACCAAATGGTTGGGTGTAAAAAGTTTTGATCCACCTCTCGTGAAAAAGACAAATTTCCGCCGATTCAGTTGGAAGCGGGTCAAATTTGAACTGCAGCTGCCTCATAGTTTGCTATTTATTTTTTCCAAAAATCATTTCTAGGTACATAAGTATCTATTTAATCAGAGAAACACCAAAAAAATTCCAAGATTCAACAACTAGCTAGGAACGGTCATTCCCGCCGTTTTGGCCGCATTTTGAAACGGGCATAAAAAATTCAAAAAAAATCAAAAAATTGGGAAACCTTCGCATTGTGTCATTATATGTGGCCAAGTTCCCAGGAAAAATAACAAACTTGTAATACGGCAATTATTTTAAAAAAGTGTTCTCAGAAATGAGCTATCATCTCTCAAGATTCATGGCTTTCAAGGCAAATGATCAAACTTATGGCCACATTCGTGGCATAGTTTGTTCAAATGATCTCATATTGTGCACAAGGGTGCATATTGGAATGGCAAACAATGTTGCCTAAGGAAGTTTTCATTTTCTTTGGACGAAAAAACCATTTTTCATTTTTCGAGTGCCCGAAAGGAGGTTTTTTTGTGAAGGAACTACCAAATAATTGTTGCAAAATTGGACCAAATCATTTTTCTAAAATACTAGGACATATTTAATGCACAATTGACCAAATGGTTGGGTGTAAAAAGTTTTGATCCACCTCTCGTGAAAAAGACAAATTTCCGCCGATTCAGTTGGAAGCGGGTCAAATTTGAACTGCAGCTGCCTCATAGTTTGCTATTTATTTTTTCCAAAAATCATTTCTAGTTACATAAGTACCTATTTAATCAGAAATACATGGTTTGATGGAGAGACATCGAGGTTTCGACGGTGGCCGAGGGCCCCAACTCTAGAGCGCGTAAGCTCGCATGCCCGCCGCGTGGTCACCGCGTGACCGTGGCGTTGCCATGTGTTCTGGGCGGCCTAGGCATGTCTAGTGGTTTGGGAACTCCCCAGGTAGGTGCTAGGAAGAAAATCACAACATAAGATTCTCACGAGGAGACCGATCGATGCTTAAACATGAATAAGCAGCCAAGTGTTTGATTAGCGGTACGGGAAATGTACATGGCTAATGGCCGTGAGTTTTGGCTGAGGATGATCAGTTACTAAGAAGACCGTCTTCACAAATTTTCAGCTCAAAAGGAGGAGCCTAGGTGGTACTTGCTTTGCAAACCACCACACTGGACATAAATACGAATGTTGAAGCTCGGCTCAAAATAATGAATGGATTGAGCTGGCATTTGGTGGAGGATGGTTATTTGGGCATAGGAAAGCACTCTAGAAAATCGATACTATTTGGACATGCCAAAGTGGTACTTCCTTCACAAACTGTTGTTCTGAACAGAATAGGAAAATGAATATTTTTGAATTATTTTTGAACTAGGAAAGGAAGGTTTTTACATATTTGACGAAGATATGACCCAAAGAATTTATGAGCTTTTTTTGGGAATTTTGGGAATGACAGAAATATAGGTTGCTTCACAACCTAGGGCAAAAACTGCCACATGGACATGACACATATGCAAAACTGATGAGATGGCGCCTAGTCATCGCAACCCACCACAATTTACAAGGCTATGACCATTTATATTGGTCGTTAACAACTAGAAATAAGGCAGCGGACTAGCGTTGTTTGCTTTATGACCATTTCGTGTAACGAAATTACGACCTTTCTGACCAAAATGGTCGCAATGGTTTAGGGTTTGGAGCCCCCCGAACAGCTTTTGACCAATTGGTCTGAAATGGTCATAGATCTATGACCAATTCTTCCAGGGTCACTGACAGAAGGTCACAAGTTGACATATTTCTTGTAGTGGTAGCTCCTCCGACGTACCCCCTGCACCGATATATACTCTTGTACCCCTAAAACTTCCAGAACAGAAGATAGATCGGGAGTTCCGCCGCTGAAAGCCTCCAGAGCCACGAAAAACCAATCGGGACCCTGTTCTGGCACCCTGCCGGAGGGGGGAACCCTCACTGGTGGCCATCTTCATCATCCCGGCGCTATCCATGACGAGGAGGGAGTAGTTCACCCTCGGGGCTGAGGGTATGTACCAGTAGCTATGTGTTTGATCTCTCTCTCTCTCTCTCGTGTTCTCCCTCGTGTTTCCTTCGTGGCACAATCTTGATGTATCCCAAGCTTTGCTATTGTAGTTGGATCTTATGATGTTTCTCCCCCTCTACTCTCTTGTGATGAATTGAGTTTCCCCTTTGAAGTTATCTTATCGGATTGAGTCTTTATGAGAACACTTGATGTATGTCTTGCCGTGATTATCTGTGGTGACAATGGGATATCATGTGCCACTTGATGTATGTTTTGGTGATCAACTTGCGGGTTTCGTGACATTGGGAACCTATGCATAGGGGTTGGCACACGTTCTTGACTCTCCGATAGTAGCTTTGGGGCACTCTTTGAAGTACTTTTCTGTTGGTTGGATGAATCTGAGATTGTGTGATGCATATCGTATAATCATGCCCACGGATACTTGAGGTGGCAATGGAGTATCTAGGTGACATTAGGGTTTTGGTTGATTTGTGTCTTAAGGTGTTATTCTAGTACGAACTCTTTTATAGATTGATCCGAAAGAATAACTTTGAGGTGGTTTCGTACCCTAGCATAATCTCTACGTTTGTTCTCCGCTATTAGTGGCTTTGGAGTGACTCTTTGTTGCATGTTGAGGGCTTGTTATATGATCTATCTATGTTATTATTGTTGAGAGAACTTGCACTAGTGAAAGTATGAACCCTAGACCTTGTTTGCTATCATTGCAATACCGTTTACGCTCACTTTTACCGCTCGCTACCTTTCTGTTTTTATAATTTCAGATTACAAATACCTTTATCTACTATCTATTTTGCACTTGTATCACCATCTATTCGCCGAACTAGTGCACCTATACAATTTACCATTGTATTGGGTGTGTTGGGGACACAAGAGACTTTTTGTTATTTGGTTGCAGGGTTGCTTGAGAGAGCCCATCTTCATCCTACGCCTCCTACGGATTGATAAACCTTAGGTCATCCACTTGAGGGAAATTTGCTACTGTCCTACAAACTTGTGCACTTGCAGGCCCAACAACGTCTACAAGAAGAAGGTTGTGTAGTAGACATCAGTTTCTAGCATGAATAATCTTATGATCCCGTTGAGCCTGGGTGGCAGTCCATAGGATAATCACATGGTAACCCCGGGATTTCCGAAAAAACAGGCAACACTGGGTTCCCCAGGTGCCTCAATCCTATAACTTGCCACTTCGTCATTCCCTTGCTTGTTGTCGTTGTTGTTTGATTGCATCCTCTCAAAACCTCCCGACAAATGTGTCAGATCACCTTCAACACTTTGACTTCTTCCAAGATGTTAACTGTGTTCATGATGAGAAATACCCTCCTTGCCCTCGATGATTTTTATTATCATCGACAACACCCTTGACTTCCTTCCATCGCGAACTTGTCCACATTATCAATACAACTTGCTCTCCAACTAGTGTTGTGTTCTGCCTTGAAGTATTACTGTCTTTTCTATCGAGAATGTTGTGGGGATCTTGCTGCCTAAGGCCATATTTCGGGCACACCTTTCAACTAATGATTGATGGTGTATGTTTTCCTCGAGCATGCAACATTATATCATTTGAATTGACAAGTGTCATATTCTTGTTCACATTATTTTGGAAATCCATCCGTTTGTAATTCTCGATGAATTGTTGCTGAGCCCATCAGCCACCTCCTCATCCCCTCCTTGGTTTAATGATGAACTATTGTTTCAGGAACCCGCTCCCATAGTTCATTTCCCGAGAATCTTGCAATGTCACTTCGTCAATTTGTGTTGCACCTTTTCTTCTCGAACATCCTGAGTCTGAGGTATCATGACACCAATCAGATCTGAATCTTGGTCAGATATGATGGTTGGGACAACTTTCCAAGAGTTATGATGTTGGTCCTTTGATGACCCGGTAATATGATGTCATGCCTAGCACCCCCTCCTGGCTGGAGGACCTATCATTATAATTTTTTTTTGCAAGGATAACCATTCTTCCTGGAGGAAATTGTGATACTTATTTTATAAGTTGCTCCTGAATGATCATTTTGGTTAGTTATCCAAACACCGTTGTATGCACTACAAAAAAATACACTTCCGTGATGATACGTGTTTGTCACAATAGGTCGCGTTTTTTGTCATGCATGTACATCCATGAAGATTTTATGACAGAATCAACATAGTCATACTTGTGTTGTTGTAGAAGTGTTCCATGACATTACCAAAATTATCATCACGGAAGTGTCCACTTCCATGACGATAAATCGCGCGTCACAGAAGTGCTTTCGTCAAGGGTGACCGACACATGGCATCCACCGTAACAGAACGCCGTTAAGCTATCGGGTCGGGTTTTGGATCCGATAACCCATTAACAGCCTCGACCAATGGGGATTTTCCACGTGTAAAATCATCATTGGCTGGAAGAAACATGTGTCGGCTCATTGTTGGAACAAATATCATCCACTCATTGGACAGAAGGCGCCTATGATACGTCGACACGTGGCACGGCCCAATAGAGGCCCATTCCTGTGAAAAGGCAGGCCCGTTTGACTTGGTCAAAAGGTGGTGGGCCGGCCCATGGAAAGCCTGTTAACGGCATGTTCGCATATAGCCCATTTATAGCCCGCTAACCCAAGGCCCGTTACGCCCTATCCGAATTAGGCCCAGTAGCGTCATGTGGGCCATCCAATATGATTCCAGCCTGTTTTCACTTCTGGCCCATGTATGGCCCATGACGTCTTTCGGCCCATATGAGGCCCTTTATAACTCTTGGCCCATTAACGGCCCATGGTGAAACTGGCCCGCAGTGAATAGTGTATCACTTTATACCCATTAACGACCCGTGGTGAAACTGGCCCGTAATGAACAGTGTATAACTTTATACCCATTAATGGCCCGTTATTCTGTTGGGCCGTTTCCAGCCCATGTTATCTTTCGGCCTTCTTAGAGCCCATTTACTCTTGGGCTCATTTCCAGCATTTGTTTACTTACGGCCCATTACTGTCATTTTCTGTTGTGGGCTAAATTCAGCCCGAGGTTATAGTCGGCCTGTTTTGTGGCCCGTTAATACGTTGGGCCATTTTCATAGCGTCATCAAATACGGTCGATTAACGACGGCCCGTTATGGTCGGCCCATGAACAGACGATTCCAACTCTAGCCTGTTTACGGCCATAATGCGGTCTGTTATTGGCCCATGTTTGGCCAAGCGATCATACGGCCCGTACAAGGCACATTGATGATACGGCCCGTAGAAGGCCCATTGTGTCTACGACACGTAGAAGGCCCATTGTTTCTATGGCCCATAGGAGGGAAATGGTAACTACAGTAAATATGTAGCCCATGGTTAGTGTGGCCTAGTTTTAAAAAATAGGTTATTGCGACCACTAGCAAATCGCGGAAAAAGAACTGCACTGACTACAAGCAAAGAAATAAACAAGACAATAAGGAAATAAATAAGCAAGCAACTTACGCTAGGCTATCATGGCTATTACACATATTACATCCACTGGGCATCAAAGTTCGCCACCAGTGCAAATATAAGGAACACAACAGCATATAAACATCGCAGCAAAACAAGTCCAGAACTCAAACCACTTCAAAAGAGCTCAAGAAACAATATCCTGGGTACCCATAATGCTGGCAAGATGCTTAGCAAGATTATTAACTTTCTCTTGTTTGGCGCTTAAGTCCTCCAGCACTTGTTGTTGCACCAGAAAGTATGCATCTGTATTCTGCAGGGACTTCCTCAGTCCTTCGACTTCTTGTCACATAACATCTGATCGATGTCTTTCAACTTGAAGTTGAGACTCAAGAAGCCGAACTTATTCAGGCAACAAGTTCGAAGAACTGGTGCCAGCAGTGGTAGCCAGTAACTCGAACACTACATCAAGATAGGACTTTTGGGTTGTCTCAGTGTCTTCAATATAGTTTTTATCAACTTTCTTGGAGACCAACAGGGATGTCTCACTATCTTGAACCTTATCTGCATTACTTCCTTTACCATTGCATAACGGGGTACTCTTCTCCAATATTTTATCCGCGTTCTAAAAGAGAAACAAACAAACACATCTCAGGTTCACAATGTAGAATATGAAACTCATTTTGGTAAACTAGTTCAGTAGTAAGGTGGACAGGATAACAGCCTGAAACAAACATATATCTATGTAGTATGGTCACTGTATGGTCTATATCATTCTAGTTTATATTGCCAAATCAAGATAGATACAGTTCGAATCATATCTATTTAAGACAAAGCAGCATAGACAGAATATAAGTGTGGGAAACTACATAACAATAAAACACTTGTAATGTGCATGGCATGAGAACATAACTGTTTATTCAATTGAAACTGAAATCAACATAGAGCAAGTTACAACAGCAAACAGCCAATTGAAGAAACAGGTTTAAAACATACCTGTTGTTCCATTGGAGTTTCAATTGCATCCTTCAAATTCGAAATTAGTTGGTATCAGTAAATACAGTGACGCAAGAGCAAAGTAGTATGAACCATAGCTATGGAACCTGGCCTGAGAACCATTCTTCTTCTGCTTTAAGCGTTGACTTCGGGTTCGGAGTGGTGGTCCTCATGCTTTGGGCACTGCAGTTGCCTTACTAACTGCTCGTGTTTGGGTGCTCTGTGGTGGAGACGGTGCTGTGTCAACGGGAACTAGGTGTCTATCTGCTGGGGTTGGGGTTAGAAGGGGTGTAGCTGGTTCTCTGTCCAACTGGGTAGGGGTACAATCTGCATGAGTGTGGGCTATGTGTGGTGGGGCTGGTTCTTGGGCAAGTACAACTGTGGTTCTATCTGCATCGACAGGTAGCACGATCTTTTCTGAAGACCGTGTTTTTACTCCCACAGATACTGCCATCACTCCCTCCAATTGAAATGGCTGATAAACAAGAAAAGTAATTGAATGTACAGACATTGTAAGATAGACAGGTGCAATGGATAGTAGGGAAGAAAACAGGGCATGAAATAATTCACATTTATGTTGTCTAAGCAAACAGAATAGCAGGACATAATTTTACATATATGATGGCTAATTAAACAGGATAGCATGACACAATTTCACATGTATGATGGCTAACTAAACAGGATAGAATGACATACTTCAAAATATGATGACTATGTAAACAGGATGACATGATATAATTATACGATGTGTCTATTAAAGTGGTTGGCATGCCATAAATCACAAACATGCCGTCGATGGAAACATGATGGCATGATATAATTCACGGATAGAATGACATAATTTAAAATATGATGACTATGTAAACAGGATGACATGATATAACTATATTATGTCTTTAGAAAATGGGTTGGCATGCCATAATTCAGATACATGTTGTCTATGTAAACATCATGGCATGACATAATTCAAATATATGATTTGTATACTAAGGAAGTGAGTAGAGGGCAATCGCATATATGATGTGTCAACTAAGGAGATGGCATTCAATATTGTGTATATGATGTAAAAACTAAGCATTGCAATACAACATATGCATTATATGAGTAATATAACCCTGCCAAGTTTGAGCATACACCTCAGGGGGATAATAGGACTGGTCATCTGCCTCTGAATCCTCCTCTGAAGAGCTATCTGTAACCAGCAAGATATCTGTTTCAGCAGGTAGCATTGTCTGCTCTGAAGACCTTGTTTTCACTCCAGATTTCTCCATCACCAATTCAAATGGCTGATGCACAGGAAGAGCAGTTGAACATACAAACATTGTCGACAAAAGCAATGAGAAATACAAAAAAAGGACGGCATGATATAATTCACATATATGACGCTTGCCTAAACAGCATGGCATTGCATAATTCACATACATAATGCCTTGCAACAAGATAACATTGCATAATTCACATATATAATGTCTTGCAACAAGATGGCATTGCATAATTCACATATATGGTAATTAGACACTAAACAGGTGGCATTCACACAAAGCATGTCTAAACTAAGCAAATGACATAGCAATGCAAGATACCATACGCATGATATGAGCAACATAACCCTGCCAAGTTAGGGCATGCACCTCGGGAGGGGGGGATATGACTGGTCATCTGTATCTGAATCCTCCTCTGAGGAGCTATCAGTAACCAGCAAGACATGCGCTTTGTCAGATAGCATTGTCTGCTCTGAAGACCTTGTTTCCACTCCAGATTTTTCCCTGACCGTGCCGAATGGCGAAGAGTAATTGAATGTACTAAAATTGTTGACAAATTTAACACGTAATAAAAAAAATGATGGCATGATATAATTCACATATAAGATGACTGGCTAACTAGGGTGGCATTGCAAAATTCACATATATGATGCCTGGCTAAACAAGATGGCATTGCATGATTCACATATACGATAAAGAAACTAAACAGATGGCATTGACACAAAGCATGTCTAAACTAAGCAGATGACATCTTTAATGTATACAGTAAGCAATGCAATGCACCATATGCATGATATTACCAACATCAGCATGCCAAGTTAGAGCGAAGACCTCATGGGGTAAATAGGAGTGGTCTTCTCCTTCTGAATCCCCCTCGGAACAGTTATCTTCCTCTTGATTACGATCCGAAATGGGTGGAGGGGGGCTGCCTTTGCGCCCACCATGGAACAACGTCTGCATGAAATTTTATTGCCACACAAGGCTCGTCTCTTTTGCTCTACATGATCAGTTCCATTGTGTACAATAATTGGCATGCATAGGAATAAAACATAGTGAGATTATGTAAGGAGTGCATGCACAAATCCAGAGTGATGGTAGCAAACTGTGGATAGACCCAAAACCAATGATAGCAGGCAGATAATAGCTTTAGTTAAAAAATATAGATAATGGCTCCTTTAATGTTTGTTTGCGCCCAACATGAAACTCGTAGTAGACACCAGAGATTAACCAGATAGTAGACAGATAGTACTGATTGTTGCCCCAATATGTACCCCACAACCATTTAAAAACTCAAGTTTCAGCATTAGTTTGGACCTGACTCAGAGTCTAATAGGTGAACATGATGATAATGTAGCATGTCATCATATTAAGCGACGCATAACGTAAGCAGACACGGAAGAGTGCGACCTCTCTTGTGGACCCGTGTAGTCCTCAAGGTCATCTGCTCAGTTGATGATGGTAATGCAGTTGTCGTGGCTGCCGGCGGCGGGGAAGAAGATCTGAGGCGGCGAAAGACAGTCTGGAGAGCGGATCCCTGCTGTGGTGAACCCTTCCGTCGTTGGAGCAGCTGAGCTGGGAACACAGCGCCGCAGGAGCAGGACAAACCACACAATGTTTTCTTTGACACATATCTGTAACAGAAGTAATTGAGTAAGGGCTTGTTTGAATTTGAGGATTCTAACAATGCAGGGATAGGAAATAGACAGGAATAGGATAGGAATGCACGTGCAAAACAGAGAATTTAAAAACACAGGATTTCTGCCAATCTGGGTGTTTGATTCACAACAATTGGAAGATCAGAGGATGCAAAAAAGCATGGTGAGATTAAGTCAAACCACAAGAAAATGTACGGTTATAATGCTATTATGATACTATCTCTTAGTCTTGTGCTTGATGAATAGGAATATGAAAAGGAGGAGAAGTGGAAATTAGAATTCCTACAGTTTTTCTTTCAACGAGACACTAAAGGAACAAATCCTACAGTTTTCCTTTGCTCCATTCCTTTGCACCAAATTCATGAAAAGTAGTACTATAGGAAACTTTCCAATTCCTATGTTTTTCATTCACTTTTCCTTTCAAGCACTGGCGATTCTAGTAGGCAGGCTTGAGCAAGGAAAATCCTACACTAAAAAAATGTTTTTGTGCTACTTCTATTACTTTGGACCTAGGCCACTGCCATACTAGCTCAACTCCCAGGCCCATCGACAAATGCACAGCTCAAACGCGCAGAGGTAAATAATGATGGCGTTCAAGAGAGTCCATCACGGATAGCTAAGTTCCCTGGTACCTCACTGCTTGTCATATAGTAGGATAAAATAATCGCATTTCCCGTTACTATGAGTGCTCAATGGACAATATATATAACATGTAGAGTAAAAAAAAGAGTTGCAACAAGTGTACAACCTCTTTGGCGAAGCCATGTTGATCTCAGCGTGATTTGGGTTGACCGGTGAGGATGCTCTGGCTGACTTGGCTGTCGGAGGAGGGGAAGAAGATCTTAGGCGTTTGGAGATGGAGCCCGAGGTACCGCTCCGCTGTGATGGAGGGTTTTGTCGTTGGAGCAGCTCCGGTGAGTTGTACGACGCTGAGGCTGAAGTAGGACAAGAGAGACAACGAACAATGTTAACCTGAGTGGAATTCTAATAGCATCTCCAATACATGACATAAAATACATAACCACAAAGTGTTAGATGTAAAATACATCAGCCGCTCATCTCTAAACTTAACTGTCAAAACTGAATTTAACTGTCGAAGTTGAACTTAACTGTCGAAATTGAACTTAACTGTCGAACCTGAATTTTGCCGTCGAAACTGAATTTTGCTATCGAAACTGAACACACTAGCAATGTGAGGCTACACGTCGGTTGACTGACTTTTTCATCTCCGGTCAGTCGATTTTGCACCTGTTGGATACGAAATCAAGGGCCTGCTGTTCATCTTCAACCTGCACCCCCCTGAGCCGCCAGCCACCACCGGCCAAACAGCAGCCCCCCGCCGCCCGCAGTCGGCGGTGCGCCGCCCCGCCCGCCCCGAAAACACTCCCCACCGCCAGTCCGCCGCCGCCCCGGCCATCCCTCTCGCCCCCTCCCCCCCCCCCCCCCCCCCGTGCCGAGCTTTTTCTCCGGCGATCCCCACGTCACTGCCCCGCCACCGCCGGCGACCACCGCCCCACCCTAAACCCTAAGATAGATAGTGGGGTACCTCTCTGGTGAGCCCCCCTCCCCACTGTGGCTGGTTCTTCCTATCCCCTGAAAATTGACTGACTCAAAAGTTGATTCAGTCGACTGAAGTGTAGCTATTGGAGCAGCATCACAAGCAAGCGCAAGAGCGAGAGTAGCAGCGCGAGTAAGAGCAATAGCAAGAGCAGACCAGGCAGGGGACCGAGAGCAAGAGCAGAGCAGCAGCGCGAGCGAGAGCTAAAGCAGCATCAGCTCCTACTGATGTGGACGTCGCCATCGAGGGAGTGACGTCATGGAGGAAGTGGCCGGCGATGCCACCATGGATGGAGTCGCACTGTGTCGGCTCGGGACCGAGCGCCGGCAGCACCGTGAGATAGAATCAAGAAGAAAATGCGGCGATTAGTGTACAACCTCTTTGGTGGCGCCGATTAGGCCGCAACTTCATCCAAGGAAACGGTGATGATGATGATGCTCTTCTGGTGGTGCAGGTGAAGACGGCGGTGTGGGAATGGAGGTGGCGCGAAAGACGAGGGGAACGTCGGGGAAGCTCCTTGGAGGTGGAGGACGGGGTGGCTGAACCGGCGGGACGGCGAGATCAACGACGGATCCTCATCCGGTACGGTGGATGAGAGACGTCGAGGTGTTGCTGTGGACGACGTCGTTGGCGAAGAGGCTCCGGCTAGGTGGCAGACGGAGCAAAATGTGGGGTTTTGTCACGGGTTTTCGCGGTCTCGGTGTACGAATGGGTGGGCGGATGGGATGGCAGTGGGGAACCATGGCTTAGGGACGTGCTTTTCCGAAATGTGGGGTAAGTTACGAAAGTACCCCCACCGATTTGAGGCGGTTCTTTCGGTTCAGGGGTACCATGGGCATTTCACATGTCGGGATTTCACAGGAGGTGGGAGTTTTCATGCGCGTTGTAATTTCGGAATAACAAGGCACGGGTTGAAATGGAGGGAGTTGTCGGAGCACAACAAGACAAAGATATATCTTAAATATTTCGGGCTAACAAGGCGCGGGTTGAAGAGGCAGGAGTTTCGCAGCATGATAGACAGAGACGCTAGCTTGAATTTTCGGGATAACAAGGCGCGGCTTGAAATTTCGGAAGAACAAGCTTAATGTGTACCCAAAAAAAGACAATTTGCACCTCAACACGCACAACACACACACAAACACCATTTAGACTAGAGTAAGGTACACGTGCATTGCACGCATGAGATTTGGCAACCAAATTATTAATAAATACCACATTATAGCATGTAAGCTTTGAGTCATATATGCATGATGTAGATGTTCGTTTAATTCGTATAGTTCATTTCATTCAAAATCATCTAGTTTTTATAAGAAAGCTAATCTATTTTAAGTCATGGAATTGTGCGTTGTAAGACATAAAGTAAAAACAAATAATGGCAAATCATGTAGAAAAATATTTGGGCAATTCTGATACGGAAGATTCTAGAACAAATAAGAAGTGCTTGTGTTTTGATGTTTGTGCATTATACTAAAGTTCAACCATGGAGTCTTCTAGATTATACATGTGGCGAAATCTGGTGGAATCTAGATGATATCCAACGGCCAGTAGTGCTCAAATTTGCCATCTTTGGACCATCGGATTCGCCTCATCCAACGACCATCTTTAAAAGTTAAAGTTACCCCGCACACAATATAAAAAAATATAATATAATATATATATAGGGGTATAGATATAGATATGTGATGCGAAAGCCGCCCATCATCTCCAATTAGAATAGTGTGTCCATGCACGGATGCGACGTGGCCAAATGATGTCTGCCATCGGTATCTCAAATTCAAATCAGTCTGACCTTGTTCAATGTGTATACATTACAACATGCTCATTTCCAAACCACACCGCGCAGATCTCTGTTATATTCATGCATGCATGGGTTTCAAACATCAGGATCTCTTATTCAAATATTTGAATTCAATTTTACATTGATTATGACCTCACCTAGTATTTTACACCCACATAGTCTATCGGCGTTATGGGAACGGGAGTCCCCAGACTTGCCTGCCTGCGGCCTGCGGCGTGGCTCAAGCAATGGCCTAGTGCGGCCCACCTTCGTCAGCTCAAGCTCAAGACCCTCGCGAGGGGCCAAGCCTTGCGGGGCGGATGACAGGAAGCTTCCTCAGGAACAGCCTCATTAGGGTGGCTCACGAGGAGGCGGAGAGATCAAGGCAGGGGTACCTCGCGAGGTGCCCGTGACGCAAGCCATGACGATCGAGGCCAGGCGGGCGCCAGGCGGGCGCCGGCCTGCGCAGTGTCCTTGTTTCCCCTTTGGTGCAAAGGGAGCAAGGGCAAGCCAAGGCATCAGGCAAAGGCTACCATTTCGGTGCAACAAGACCAAGACCAGCAGGGCGGCAGGATGGAGATCACCGTGGAGCCCAAGACGGCATCATCATCAGAGTCTTTGGCAGTCGAAGATCAACTTTAGTCTGGATAAGAGTACTAGATGTTCCCCTTCAAAATGGCCAATTGTTGGCGCCCTTCCCGCTCAATATCTGGCAAGAGGACCAGGGCCTCGCTCTATAAATAGGGATAGCCCCCATAGTAGAAGGGGATCCGGATCAATCCTTCCCAAGAGACAACACCACCACAAGAAGATCCCTCGTGAGGCTGTTCTTCCCTTGTACTGTTCTTCATTAGCCCCAGAGGCAATCCACCACACCACACACTGGAGTAGGGTATTACACCACCATGGTGGCCTGAACCAGTATAAACCTTGCATACCTTGTGTTGTTCATCGTGCAGCCTAGATTCCGTGCGAGGCTTCGAGTCGCGAGTTGGTGAGGGAGAGATCTTCGCGCACACCCCAGAGTTCGAATCTCAAGGGTCTGCCGGAACCCACAATCTGACATTTGGCGTGCCAGGTAGGGGGCGCCGGAGCTCTCCCTGTCAGCAGCTATCCTCCATCAACCTTGCGCTTCGTCCTCATGGCCGGCGACGCACCGCCCGCTCTGGCCGCGGAGGCCAGCCCTGGGGCTCGGGGGCTCCGCGCTCTGACCCCCGCCTTGCGACAGGTGTGGTGGCCAAACGAGTTCAAGCCGGAGATGCTGCCGCGCTACGACGGCATGGTGGGTCCGCTAGCTTTCTTGTTGTCATATGAGGAGGCCGTCCTCAAGGCCGGAGGTGATGGCTGGGTCATGGCCAACTGGCTGCCCATGGCGCTCACCGGCGTCCCACACATGTGGTTGCTCCATCTACCAGTGTCTTCAGTAGGCTCCTGGGAGGAACTGTGCGGCCTCTTCCTTGCCCATCACGCGGCCCTGGTTCTCCCGGTCGTCGTGACACTCCTAGGGGGCTCGCAAGCTCCACCCACGAGTCGCCACATCAAGCCGTTCATCCGTCAGGTCGGCGCCGCCCAGACTCGCCGCCCAGCTCCTCCGAGATGGGCTCCACCCAAGGCTGACTTGACCTTCAGCTTGGATGATCACCCCGCCAACACCGCTTGCTCAGGCGCACTCCCGATTCTTTGTACTCGCACTATTTGCCAGGTGGCCATCACCAGGACCCTCATCGACGGTGGAGCCGGCCTCAATGTTCTTTCGATCGAGGCCTTCAGCCTCCTCCACGTGCCGCTGGAGCGACTCCGACCCAGCCAGCCCTTTTCGGGCGTCAGGGGCAGCCCCGCCGGCTCTCTGGGGCAGATCCGCCTCCCGGTGACGTTCGGCACCCAAGCCAACTTCCGCACGGAGCTGGTCGACTTCGACGTCGCCCGCATCAGCCTCCCATACAACGCCATCCTCGGCTACCCAGCTTTGGCCCAGTTCATGGTGGCAACCCACCCGGATTACAACCTGATGAAAATGCCCGGGAGCAGTGGTGTCCTCACCATAGCCAGAGATGCGAAGGATGCAGGCACTCAAGCTCGCCTTTAAGACAGCCGCAGCAGTGCAGCCTGCCAGGGCCGACCCCCTCAAGGCTAAGGGGGCTGCGCCCACCAAGAAGAAGCAGTTGTTCACCCAAGACAAGGCATAAACCAAGAAAAGAGCAGTCGACGAGGATGGGTCCTCTGGTGCCACCTTCACCATAGGCGCCAATCTGGATCCCAAGCAAGAGGAGACCCTGGTGAAGTTCCTGCGCGCGAACAAGGAGGTGTTCGCGTGGGAGCCCAAGCAACTGGCGGGGGTCCCCAGGCAGGTGATCGAACACCACCTGAACGTATGTCCCAACGTACGCTCGGTAAAGCAAAAGGCGAGACGGCAGCCCACTGAGAAGCAAGCTTTCATCATCCAGGAAACTCGCAAGTTGGAGGCCGCGGGAGTCATTCGCGAGGTTCGATACCCGGAGTGGCTGGGGAACCCTGTCGTTGTGCCAAAGAAAGGGGGGAAGGAGTGCATGTGCGTCGATTTTACCAACCTGAACAAGGCCTGCCCGCAGGATCCGTTCCCACTCCCCCGCATCGACCAGATCGTCGACTCTACTGCTGAGTGCAACCTGTTGTGCTTCTTGGATGCCTTCTCAGGCTATCATCAAATCAAGATGGAGGTCAAAGATGTGGAGAAGACGGCTTTTCTGACCCCGTGCGGGGTGTACTGCTACACCTGCATGCCGTTTGGGTTGCGCAATGGGGCGCAACCTTCCAGCGGCTGATGCACATTGCATTAGGCCGGCAGCTCGGGAGGAACGCTGAGGCGTATGTCGATGACATAGTGGTAAAGTCTAGGGAGGCGAAGACCCTGATACAAGACCTGGGAGAAACATTCGCGAGCCTGCGTGAGGTGAACTTGCGGCTCAACCCAGAGAAGTGTGTGTTCGGTGTACCCTCTGGCAAGCTCTTGGGTTTCCTCGTGTCACACAGAGGGATCGAGGCTAACCCACAAAAGGTCAAGGCAATTGAGGACGTGAGTCTGCCGCAAACTCTCAGGGAAATGCAGAAGCTTGTCGGGCGGGTAACCGCGCTAGGGCGCTTCATCTCCAAGCTAGGGGAATGCGCTCTGCCCTTCTTCAAGCTAATGAAGAAGAAGGGCCCATTTGAATGGACTAAGGAGGCCGACGAAGCGTTCCAGGACCTCAAGAGATACCTGACCAGCCCTCCTATGATGGTGGCGCCGCGCTCACAAGAGCCCCTACTGCTTTATCTCGCCACCACACCATACTCCGCCAGCACTGCTTTGGTGGCCGTTCGAGAGGAGCGCCGGACCAAGACTGCACCAGCTGCGGCAACCCCAGGGCAGGAAGGCCCCTTGAGGGTCACGCTCGCAGCAGATACAAGTCAGCCTCAGCCACGAGGCGTCCCCGAGGCTGAGGGGGCTCCACAGGTTTGTCAAGAGCTGGGGGCTCTCGCGCCCCAGGAGACGCTCGGCTCCCCAGAGGGTGCAGACTCTATCGCTACGCCCGCCCTCGTCGAGCACCCTGTGTATTTCATCAGCACGGTGCTGAGGGACGCCAGGGCGCAGTACCCCATGCCTCATAAGCTCCTACTCGTGTTGTTAGTGGCCTCTCGGAAGCCGCGACACTACTTCCAGGGCCATCCAATCAAGGTCGTCTTAGCATACCCGTTGGAAAGAGTGCTCAGGAGTCCCAACTCAGCCGGAACGGTCACCGAATGGAACATCGAACTACAAGCGTTTCAGTTGGAGTTCAGCACAACTAGGGTCGTTAAGGGAGCTGCACTTGTAGATTTCGTAGCGGAATGGGCTGAGGCGCCGGGGCTTGAGGCAGACGAGGACCGTTCGCTTTGCCCAGGGAGTGAAGCGCCGGACGGCTGGGTTATGTACTTCGATGGAGCCTTCTCATGACATGGCGCAGGGGCCGGTGCGGTGCTCATATCCCCCACTCAGGACAAGCTCTACTACGTCATGCAACTCTTCTTCCAGCATGGGGAAAAGGTGTCTAACAATATAGCGGAGTACGAGGGGCTGATAGCAGGCCTGAAAGCTGCGGTGGCCCTGGGGGTGAAGCGCCTCATCATCAAGGGCGATTCCCAACTCCTTGTCAACTTCTCAAACAAGGTGTACGAGCCGAAAGACGAGCTGATGGAGGCTTATCTAGCAGAGATTTGCAAAGTTGAGAAGCAATTTTGGGGTTTGGAGTTGCAGCATGTGCCGCGAGGCACCAACCATGAGGCTGATGACATCACGAAGAGGGCATCCAGACGGCTGCCTCAGGAGCCCGGAGTCTTCGAAGAGAGGCTCTTTAAGCCCTTGGCGATGCCACCGCCATCGGGCGAGGCGCAACCTCAGGTGGAGCTCCCCCAACCGCCTGCCTCGGGAGCCCCGGCCTGTGGACCGACCTCGGGAGCACGCTTACTCCTGGTGCTGGAGCCTCGGGAGGGGTGTTGGACCATGGAGCTCAAAAGCTACCTAACGGAAGCGACTCTGCCGGAGAAGGAGGAAGACGCAAAACACATGACGCGGCAAGCCACGGCATACTACATTCAAGATGGAGAGCTTTACCGAAAGCGGCCGAATGACGTGTCCCTATGATGCATTTCCAGGGAGTAGGGGAAGGAGCTGTTGGCAGACATACACGATGGAGACTGTGGGCACCACTCATCATCACGAACCCTCGTTGGCAAGAAGTTCCACAGTGGGTTCTATTGGCCCACAGCAGTCAACGACACCGTCGAGCTGGTGAAGGCCTGTGAAGCCTGCCAATTCCACGCCAAGCAGATCCATCAGCCGGCTCAGGGCCTGCAGACCAGACCTCTCTCATGGCCATTCGCGGTTTGGGGGCTGGACATTTTGGGCCCATTTCCTCGGGCGCCAGGGGCTATCGCTACCTCTACATCGCCATCGACAAATTCACCAAGTGGGCTGAGGTGGAAGTTGTTCGCACCATCCCAACAGGCTCCGCAGTCAAGTTCATCAAGGGCCTCGTGAGCCGATTCGGGGTGCCTAACCGCATCATCACCGACAACGGTTCGCAGTTCACCAGCAATCTCTTTAAAACATATTGTGCTAATCTTGGAACGCAGATATGCTACGCTTCAGTGGCACATCCTCGGAGCAATGGCCAGGCTGAGCGAGCCAACGCTGATGTCCTGAAGGGCCTCAAGACCAGGACCTTCAAGAAGAAGCTGGAGGCCTGCGGCAGGGGCTGGTACGACGGGCTCCAGTCTGTGTTGTGGTCTATCTGCACGACCGCAACCAAGTCAACTGGAGAAACTCCATTCTTCCTCGTCTATGGAGCTGAAGTTGTCCTCCCTCATGAGGTTAAGCGTCGCTCCACGTGGGTCCTGGTGTTCAACGAGTCGCAACGGGACGCCATGCGGAGGATGGATCTCGTGCTGGGGGAGGAACACCGCCGGGAGGCCACGCTGTGAGCGGCAAGATATCAACAGGCGTTGCGACGGTACCACTGCCGCAACATCCGCCCCAGGACCCTTGAGGTAGGGGACCTCGTGCTCAGGCGGGTTCTCTCTAGGGAAGGGCTGCACAAGCTCTCTCCCATGTGGGAGGGCCCGCTCAAGGTTGTTCATGTTTCCAGGCCAGGCTCCGCGCGCTTTGAGACCCAGGAGGGGGTGCCCATCCTGAACGCATGGAACATTCAACACCTCCGGAGGTTCTACCCCTGAGCAAGGCCCGGTGCCTGTGAAGAAGGCCAATGCCTGTGAAGCTTGCCGTTTTGGAAAAGGCTCGGTGCCTGTGAATAAGGCCAATGCCTGTGAAGCTTGCCGTTTTGGAAAAGGCCCGGTGCCTGTGAAGAAGGCCAATGCCTGTGAAGCTTGCTGTTTTGGAAAAGGCCCGGTGCCTGTGAAGAAGGCCAATGCCTGTGAAGCTTGTTGTTTTGGAAAAGGCCCGGTGCCTGTGAAGAAGACCAATGCCTGTGAAGCTTACCATTTTGGAAAAGGCCCGGTGCATGTGAAGAAGGCCAATGCATGTGAAGCTTGCTGTTTTGGAAAAGGCCTGGTGCCTATGAAGAAGGCCAATGCTTGTGAAGTTTGCCTCTTTGGAAAAGGCCCGGTGCCTATGAAGAAGTCCAATGCCTGTGAAGCTCGCCGCCTGTGACACTCTCACGTAATAATGAGTGGGGTTGTACATGCCCCGGAGTCTCCAGAGTGCTGCCCCTGGGCCTCGGGGGCTCCCGCCCATGCCTAGTGGCAGCACTTAGCTCCGCGCTGGTGAGAAGACGTCGAAGACTAGATTAGGTGCCGGACGCGGCTTTTCATTTGCTTTCTGCAGTTGGTTAGTTCTTCTTTGTTTGAAGCTTTAGTTGGAGTTGCTTTCAGTGTTGTGCGGCGCCCAGCCCGTGTTTTCGTTTTTGCCTTTCGCTCGAAACTGCTTTCCTTTCGCAACCCTCGCGAGGGAGGATGCGCGGGCATCCTCGCGAGCGTGGCTTGGTTTAATTTCGTGAGGTCCCTCAACCTAAGTTCGCTGCGGGAGCGCTCCTCCCAGTCAATACCCCACGGGCATCACGACGCGAACGTCAGGCCTGAGCTGGCCACCCCAGCGGCCGGGGATTGAAACCTAACCCTCCGGAAAGTTTCTTTTGCAGGATCCGCGACCCATGGCATGGCCTCTGGCCGGGGTCCCCGAGGCTAACGCCGCTACAAGCCCTCCTACTGAGCTAAGTTGTTCCTACACATAAGCACGTGACACCATAGCACATCACATGAATAACAAGGACAACATGATAATTAAAAGCAATAGTCTAGAACGCCCCTGCGGGGCTCCATACATATCCCTCTATGCAGATGAAACAAAATAGGCGCGTCTCGACCGGCTACAGTCCAAAGAAGAAGATATGCGCCACCCTTTGGAGCTCAAGCGGTCTCCCCTTCACGCTTCACCTGGGAGCGGCGGTGGGACGATCCACCTCCCCCCTCGAAGCGAGCACGATGGTGCGGTGGCTGGTCATGGCCGCCGCTGGAGGAGCTGCCGTCAGAAGAGGAGTCGCCGAAGCTTGGGGAGCTGCGGGCTCCGAAGGGCACGCACCCAACCTCATCTTCGCCGCTGCCACCGCCAAGGATGGCCAGCCACCCGTCATCGTCACCTTCGGGGCAGCACCCAACGCGGCGGCCATCTCCGCCAAACACCCTCATGAAGAGGGTGGCGTCGCCATCAAACTTGAAGTGGAGAGTGCATCACTAACCAAGGCCACACACGCGGGCGAACATCTGCCAGCCCCGAGTCAGCGCCACGTTCCCAGCAACGGAAACTTCTACCGCCACCCAAGAGGCCCTGCTGCAGCAGCCATCCGCCTGGAGCCATAGCCCGTTCATGGCACAAGCTGGCATCTCGCTGGCAAAGAAGCGAGGAAGCTGAAGCCAAGTACCGGTCGGATCCTCCGACCAGACGATGAACTCCAGCATCGCCTCCACGGAGTGGAATCGAGGGCGGGGAGGCCGCGCAGCCTTGGTGCCTCTCTCCCTGCTGATCAAGCGGCCTCCACCGAGGCCTCGGGTGGTCTTCGCGGGAGTCGCGGGATGCTTGCGGGGACGGCCCCGACCGCGCTTGGCTGGGGGAGAGTCAGGCCCATCCCGGCAGGCCTTCCCCTTCTCCGCGACCGAAAACCTCTTCGTGGGCGCCATGGGACATGACGAACCAAAGGGGGGAGGTGAAGAAGAGGAGGTGGAGCAAGGAAAGACGGGCTGGAGAGGCTCGCGCCGTTCCGTACTTATATCCGGAGGAGGCCAACCATCGGCCTCCATGATCACAGGCAATCATGACTCATTTTGCATGCAGGGACTTTTCTTGTAGAACGGTTGCCGAGGCGTCATGGGGAAGCGGAGACGCCCACGTCCAATCAACCGCCACGCGGCGCCCAAGGATGCAGGCTGTTGGGGCCCGTGGCGCTTCACACTTGCCCCTTCGCTTCTCTGCTAAGCCAAGTCCGGGCGCGCCTTGGGGCCAGACTTGCCTGCTGCTGCGGCATGCGGCGTGGCTCAAGCAATGGCCCAATGTGGCCCACCTTCATCCGCTCAAGCTGAAGACTCTCGTGAGGGGCCAAGCCTCGCAGGGCGGACGTCATGAAGCTTCCTCAGGAGCGGCCTCGTCAGGCTGGCTCGCGAGGAGGTGGAGAGATCAAGCCAGGGGTACCTCGCGAGGTGCCCGTAACGCAAGCCATGACGATCGAGGCCAGGCGGGCGTAGGCGGGCGCCGTCCTGCGCAGTGTCCTTGTTTCCCCTTTGGTGCAAAGGGGGCAAGCACAGGCCCGAGTATCAGGCAAAGGCTACCATTTCAGTGCAACAAGACCAAGACCAGCAAGGTGGCAGGATGGAGGTCACTATGGAGCCCAAGACGGCGTCATCGTCAGAGTCTTTGGCAGTCAAGGACCAACTTTCGTCAGGATAAGTGTACTAGATGTTCCCCTTCAAAATGGCCAATTGTTGGCGCCCTTCCCGCTCAATATTTGGGAAGAGGACTAGGGCCTCGCTCTATAAATAGGGATATCCCCCATAGTAGAAGGGGATCCAGATCCAATCCTCCCCAAGAGACAACACCACCACAAGAAGATCCCTCGCGAGGCTGTTCTTCCCTTGTACTGTTCTTCATCAGCCCCAGAGGCAATCCACCACACCACACACTGGAGTAGGGTATTACACCACCATGGTGGCCTGAACCAGTATAAACCTTGCGTCCCTTGTGTTGTTCATCGTGCAGCCTAGATTCCGTGCGAGGCTTCAAGACGTGAGTTGGTGAGGGAGAGATCTTCGCGTGCACCCCAGAGTTCGAATCTCAAGGGTCTGCCGGAACCCACAATCCGACACAGTTGTCTTCTCTTTATAATTGTACCACTAACTTTCACTACTGGAATCAGGGAATTTGCCGTCTGCCAATTCTTTGCCGTCAGCTAGCGGACGGCAAAGAAGGTCTTTGCCATCAGCTACCAAGAAGCTGACGGCAAACAAATGGCAGACAACAAAGAAGGTCTTTGCCATCTGCCATTTCTTTGCCGTCCGCTGGCTGATGGCAAAGAATCTTTGCCGTCCGCTGGCTGACGGCAAAGAGGAAGGTGGCACCCACTAACGAAAAAACTAACGGCCACTTTCTTTGCCGTCTGCTAGCGGACGGCAAAGAACCCAAAAGAAGATGACAAAGAAAATAACCTAACGTATCTAACGGCCGCCCCCGGCACACACCCACCCACGACCCACACAGCCTCGGGCCCCACCCACGATGCACACACACCCAACCCACGCGCACACACACCCGCATTGGATCCCATCTCTCTCGTCTTCCTCGATCCCCTTTCTCCACCCCACGCTGCCGCCAGATTTCGACGATCCCCGCCGTTCCCCACCGCCCAGCTCTCCTCCTGGTGGTCACCTATCCCTGCTCACCATCTCCACTGACCGGTTTCTCTCCTTGCCCAGGAGAGTCCCGCCTCCTCGCCGCCAAGGCCGCCGCCGCCCGCCGCCTCGAGTGGCGCTGCCTCCTCCTCGAGCGACGCGCCGCAGACCTCGCCTCCCGTGCCTTCGCCGCCCGCGCTGACATCGACGCCACCCACACACGCCAGGGTGCCTCTTCCTTCGACGACCACGCCACCCAGCGCCACCAGCACGCCGCCGCACCACCACCGAGCTTCCAGCTCTCCCTGTCCCAATCGCCTCCTTCCTCCGGCAACCACGCCACCCAGCGCCACCAGGATGTCGCCGCACCACCACCGAGCTTCCAGCTCTTCCCGTCCCAATCCCCTCCTCCGGCCGGCCGCTCCTCCCTCTCGTCGGTCAAAGGTGACATTTTTAGTAGCCGGGGTGATCGATTCGTGGCGGCGGTGCTCGATTCGTGGGCGGCGGTGCTCGATCCGTGGACAGCGGTGCTCAATCCATGTTGGAGCAGCGGGAGAAGGAGGCCAGGGTGGAGATCGTGGTGCGGGAGCGGGAGCTCGGCGAGACGGTGGCGGTGGCGGGGGGGCAGCTCCGGTCGTCCACGCTCCTCGTCAGCCTCCATGACAAGAGCTTCCTCTACAGGCAACTGAATAAATTCAGCTATCTGAACTCGCTGGGAGCTGCCAGGCTATGAATTTGCTTCTGTTCTCGTGACTTTTTGTCAGACCGCCGAGCCCGTACGCCGGTGTGAGCTTCCTGGGCTGCCGGGTGCTCGCCGTCCGGCAGCAGACCACAGTGCGACACGGGGGCGGTGGAGGCCGAGCTCACCCAGCTCGAGACCATACGGTGGCAGTAGGAGACTGAGCACCATGTGGTGTGGGCGCCGATTCAAAATCACTAGCGAGTCCTACTTCAACTGCAATGCAATGGTGAGCCTCACTTGCCATCCTCCCTCTCTTTTTCTTTTGTGAGAACTGCATTTCAGTTTGGAGTTTGCTTTGCTGTGTGTGTGAGAGAGAGGTACCATGGTGGCTAGCTTTAAGTTGTCCTGTGATTTTGTTTCCACCTAAATTAGCTATATGAACACTTCCTTGTTGTTTGTATACACCGTCGAGTCAAATTGCCTAGCTTGTTTAAATATGTGCAAGACTAGTATGGTCAGGAAATTGGTACTCCAGGATAATAATCCAGTTAGTTTCATCTTCTCTTGATGTTAATTTACATGAGAGGACCCCTGTTGCTGCAATTCATCAATCCAATGACAAAAATAAACTTACTTTTGGTTTGCTTGTCTGAAATGAAATGAAGTAAAATAAAGTGCAGCCCATCTTCACTTTTCCTTGCTTCCTTGTTTTGATTTGATTGTAAATAAATAAGATCTCATTTCATTTGGTTTGCTTGTGTCAGGGAAAAGAAGCAAGGAGTACAAGGAACACACATTATGTTAACAGAGTAAGTGATCCCATATTCCCATTGGATTGAGATACCTCTTTTTTTCTGACGACAACATGTTTTTGATCTTGCTGGCTGCAATGGCAGATGAGCGTCTTGAGCTGGTGCGGCGTTCGTGCGGGGCTGGTGCACGAGGTAGGAGCCAGCTGCACTCGCCTCTTCTTCCCCAGAGGGTGCAGGAGACGTTCCTCGCCCACACTTAATTCAGTGAAAAGATTCAGTTAGTTGTTCTCCTGTATCTCTGCATACTTAATTCAGTTTGGTTGCAGTAGTTTCTCTCTGATGGTAGTACTTGTATCTTTGCATACTTAATTCACTGAATTTGGTTGCAGTAGTTGATTCAAGTGAAAAGATTCAGTTAGTTTTCCAGTAGTTTTGCTGGAGTAATAAGGAAAAGTTGCAGTAGTTTGTCAATGTTAACCTTGACGTATCTGCAGTTTTAGTCACTGCTTGCTACTCCTCCTTATAACTGCAGTTTAGTTGCTTCAGTCGCTGCTTATTTCTTTAGTAGCTAAATAAGTTTAGTTTAGTTTAGTTGAAGTGAGCTGCGTTCTTGCTGCGGCCTTGCGTATTTCATTTTGTGTAGTCGAACTACTCCATTTTGCTTTTATGTTGTTCAACTAAATGAATCTACACAAATCTAAATGGAGTGGTTCATACAAACCACTAGCTAGACCTTTACTTTCTCACATTACTAGTTCCAGTGTCACTACCAGTCAGACTTTTCTTACTAGTGCTATATTTAGAGGCATTTGTTCCTCTGCTTGAAGTCTTATCAACTCCAGTAGCCATATAATCAATATATACTCCATCATATTCATCCCTTAGCCCCATTTTCCCATTTGTATCGTTGCTTGAGTAGTTAAGCTGTCAATCTACTTTGCTACCAAAAAGTTGTATTAATGAGTAATGACTGAGTTCAGTTTTCATTCTCCATTGTTAAATAATGTACTGATCTGTAGGAGTATTCCAGATTTGGTGTAGGAGTAAAAATTAACTAAATCCTTTTCCAGTTAATTAAAATTAACTGAATTCTTGCTTCTCACTCCTTTTTCTCTTCTCTTACATTAGTTCAAGATCTTCTTCATTTAATTAGCAGTAGTGTAGGAGTAAAAGCTTACAAAAAGACCAAATCAGATTTAGCACTTGCAGTACTATGGCACTTGTACTAATATTTCTACTTACTCCTATTAATATTGCCAGTGTTTAATTCTGTTAATATTGCTAGTGTTTACTCATTTCAATTAGTGCTAATGTTTACTCCATGTCAATATTACTTTTACTGTCATGGTCATGTTATTTGAACCTTAAGGCTTTGTGCACCTTATTTGAACTTTCAGAAACCAGCCTAATTTCCTTAGGTGAACTCATAATATGACAATTGTTTCAGAAACAACACCCTTTTCAATACATCAATTCTGCCTTTTCTTGTCAAGAAACAACACCCTTTTCAGTACATCATCTGCAAATTTGATTCACTTAGTGTTACTCCTAACTGAATTCCTTTGGCAGTGTGAAAGAAAGAGAACTCGAGCCAAGGTGATGGTGATGGAAATGAATGAAAGAAAGAGAAGCTAGTAAATAAAGAAACTGAGATTTAGTTTGATTTGGAGCGCCTCTTGTTGTACCATAGTTCCTTCTCTTGGAGTAGTACTTGTACAACAGGTTTTGGATTGGGAGGGGAAAATGCTCTTCCTTCAGTCTCTGTTGAAGTCAAACCCATCCATGCAAAATATGTACTGTAGTACAATTAATGTAGATGAATATATATGCCTTGCAGTTTTATCGTGCATGCCATTCAACTAACTTGCTCTTGTCCATGCAGATGGAGTAGGAGGACGAGCAGCAGCAGCAAATCAGCCTGATGATGATGGGGTGCAGAAGGCAATGGTGATCATGCTGATGGCATGAAGAAGGCTGATGACCACAACCTGGACCTTTTGGCATTTAGAGATGGAAAACACAGGCGGCGTGGAGACAACAACCTGGACCACCCACCTCCCTTGCCTTTTTAATTTTGGTTGTGGTGGTTGCATCACCGTCGCGGTCGCAAATCAGTATGTAGTGTGCTTGTGGAGTTGGGTCTGGACTGCAGTGTCCATCTAGTAGGTTAGGTGTTGTTGCTGCTAGATCCCATGATGCTCACCTAAGTTTTGTGTTATGTGGAGGCCAACCTTTGTGATCTTATTTGTCGACACTTGTGTGATCTCGTCTTACTTTGTGATACAAGTTGTACGATATATATGTTTTTATGGATGATCTTATGATGTTCTTCTTTTCCTGTGGTCTGTGTTAGATATTTGTGATATATGCATGGGCTATACATATGAATATGAATTGCTGAACATACTGTAAATCAATGACAGAGATGGCAAAGAAGGAGATTTGCCGTCCGCCGTTCCTGCCTTTGCCGTCTGCCGTGGCAGATGGCAAAGTAGCTAATTCCTTTAGTGTTTCTCTCATGCATGCATGCACACACACTACCAGTTGGCATTATCCATCGCACACATGCAATCTTTTTCTTCAGGTCGGTCTCCCATGAAGGCACACACCCACACACATCCCCCTCTCCATCATATCGGGCATTCTTTATCTCTCACGCATGCATGCGCAACAATCAATGTTCCTCTATGTATGTGTGTATATAGCTAGGTCTTTCATAGTTTTCCACACAAACCGATCAATCGATATATCCACTGAGGTCTCAGCCTCTTTCCCATGTCCACATCGATCAATCTATACATCTCTATATAGGATTAACATATATAGCTAATACACCCACATTAATTATATATCCAACGTCCCCCTCTCAACATCCATGCCTTCCGCTTCATCTCTCAAACGCGTGCACAATGGCGAAGACAGGGGGCAGTAAGGGCCATCCCCCCCCCCCAACATCACTATATATCGAGGCTGATATGAATGTGATCATTAGAGAATTGCTGCTAAAAATGGTTTAAGTTCATGAATTGACCCTCCTCATAAAGGATTAGCAATGCTTGGCCCCTAGCTCATTTATTTTTCATGGCTCCGCCACTGCGTGCAACAGCGCATGTTCTCGCCCCCTCTCTCTAAATATCAATCTCGCACTTGTGCATTCCTTCATAGTCTCCCCCCACTCGGCCCCTCGCACCATCTTCTAGCCCCCCACCAAATTTTGCCACATGTACAATCTAGCAGACTCCATGGTTGAACTTAAGCATAATGCACAAACCTCAAAACAACAGTGGTTTTCTTTTGTTCTAGAATCTTCCGTATCATAACTGCCCAAACTTTTTTTCTAGTTGAATTGCCATTATTTGTTTTTTTACTTTATGCTTTACAACGCACAATTCCATGAATCATAAAATAGATTAAGGGCTTCTTTGATTCAAAGGATTCTCAAAGGAATTTTGGAGGATTCTAATCATTAGGAATTTTTCCTATCTTGGTTGTTTGATTCGTAGGATTGTAAACCATAGAAATTTTTCCATATGATTCATTTGCACTAGATTTCATAGGAAACATCCCATCCACTCAAACCTCTTTGAAAGAATTCTGCGTTTTTTCTATGCACAATCAAACACTCGTACAATCCTGTAGGATTCAAGACGACATTCCACTATAATCCCATGTTTTTCCTATTCCCGCATTCTTAGCTTTTTTTATAAAAACTAATTGATTTTGAATGAGATGAACTATAAGAATTAAACGAAGGGCTACATCAGGCATATATGACTCAGAGCTTACATGCTATAATGTGGTATTTATTCATAATTTGGTTGCAAAATCTGATGCGTGCAATGCACGTGTACCTTACTAGTACTTCGAGTATGTGCAAAACACATAAATTAGAATTCCAATGGCACACTACACAATGTCTCTCTTACAGTTCATGAAGCCACGTGGCACATGTGGAGGCATTGTCATGACCTCCTTGCCTGGATTGATCACAGTGACGTGCTGCTGGTTCCAGAAGAATGTACTCATCCTCCCTGAGCCATACTGGTGGTACATGCACGAAGCGAAGATGTGCACGCATGCCACGCATGCAACATTCCCTCGCACGCACACGCGGGTACACGGGCGGACGCAGTTTTGTACCAAGATCCACCCCATGTGATAATTTGACGTGTGTAAAGTCGTTCACTTCATTGATGGTCAATTAATACAGCGCATGTAAATTGAGTGGACGTGAGGGCGGAAGAAAGACATTATTACTCCACTGCTCGCATGCGAGTAGTTAAATCATGGGTTGCTAGTAGTACTTCCATTGGTCTCCTTTGTATTTTGTGCCAATTTTTGACAGTAACATAATATTTACGCATTTGAGCAGTGTAATACTTGAAATTTATGTTCCGCTAAACTCATCGGGAGCCGTTTCGGGCCTCGAAACCAAAACCATCAATTAATATTTACCTTGTTCCCATCACATTTGAAAGCCTGCTCACACCTACTAGTACGTACCAAACCTGAACGTGTTCCCACTATGCAGGTATTAGTACCAGTGCTAGTACTTAGGTTATAAAAAGGGGAACTACCTAACCGAAAATTACTCTACCTTTCCTCCTCATAAGTGCTTCTTCTTCGTCCGTCGTTGCCATGGCCGGTGAGCAGAGCTCTAGGTCGAGAACTACTCATAACAAGGGGGTGGCAACCAAGGCTGTAGAAAAAAAAGAGGGCTCCCGCCACGCAGAGACCTTGAAAGATCTCTCACGGGCAGGCGATGGCGCCCAGGAGTGCCCTAGCCGTGGAGGCGAACATGTCGAGTCGGCGGCGCTGGAGTCATTATCCCTCGACGGCATGCCCGGTCAGCTCAATAAGCACCTCAATAAGTAGATGGAGTTCATCCAAGGCTTGGTGGAGTTGCTGAAGGAGAGCCTCGACGACATGCCCGCTGAGCTCAATAAGCAGGGGAGTTGACCGCCGGCTTGGTGATGCTGCTGAAGAAGAGCATTGCCTTTGAGAAGAAGGCAACCGGCGAAATCCTACGACTTCAGGAGGACAAGGTGAAGCTCTGTCACGAGATCGACCTATTGAAGGAGAAGAACGCCGGCTGGAAGAAGCTGCATGAGAATAGTAGTTCCTCGATGAAGATGCTACAGGCCCTCGTCATGGAACAGAAGGAGGAGTTGGCGAAGCTCCGCATCGAGCACCCGGCTGTTGTCAAGGTACGTAATGCGGCCGTGGAACAGATGACACAGGCTCGCGTCGAGAAATCCCGCATCATGGATAGAATGAAGAAGATGGCGGATGAGACGCGCAAGGAGATGGAGGTCATGGAGGCGATGAAGAAGCGGTTACGACTCCGCGACGAATTAGATCATTTGGGGTGATAATCTTCCTTCTTCTTTTGCTCATGTGTTTCACCTTTTGCTTCGGGTGTTTCGCCGCACGTGTCACGTTCTCTGCGAGGCATGAATAGAACAATGCTTTTTTGAGGGAATGAATAGAGCAATGCTAACAATGAGATGACTAGCAAATTAGATCATTTTTTATCGCCATATGGCACTAGGCTGCCGTGTTTCGTGCTCCTCCGTCGTAGTACTACTCCAGTGGAAAACTTGAGTATACCGGACGGTTCTTTGCTCCTCCTCAGGTCGTCGGCGCATTTATACGAGCAATCAAATCACAAGGCCCCGCCTTCTAGCAGTAATGAGCTGTCAAATCACAAAGGCCCTCGCCTCTCATGAAACCGACCAAGCTAGACTGCCCCGCCCTCTAGCCTTTTAAGAATTGTATACTTTTGTACAGTAGTAGTATCGATGGATTGCACCATGGAGCAAAACTTGAAATTAAAAAAAAGGTGGTACATATAGAGAGCGCTTGTCACCGAATTATGCATATAGTACTATTAAAAAGGCTAGTCACAATAGTGGTGTCCAGCACAACCCACCCCTCAAATAAAACTAAGCATCCTGGAATTCTTTGACAAAACTAAGCACCCAAAATTCTTTGACAACTAAACTGCTGGCTATATGATGTTGGCCATATATATTGTACGTATATAATGTGAAGAAACGAGTGGTAGTACTATACCAACTAAAATATGAAAAGTAAGAAATACTAGTATGTACGTACTAAAGAGTTAAAGTAACAAAAAGAAACATAACATAGTTCTACTGGGGGCTCGGCACAACACACCCCTCAAATTAAATTAAGCACACCTGAAATTAAACTTTGCAACTATTCCGGTAGACACTGCATTAGAACCACCATGAGCAACGACACTGCCGCCTTACTCGGAGTCCTTGTCCACGTCCTCGACTTCGTCCTTCTCCCTCTTCCTCTTGGCTGATACTTCTTTGCTTGAACCGCACACTTGGCTCTTGCTCTTCATCCAACCCTTGTAGATATTGAAAAAAAGGTAGCCATCCATTGCAACATAGTGGATGTAGTCTATATCTAGTACATTCCACTGCCATGCATAACGATGAAACGTGTATGGAGGTTTCTCCAGTTTACCGTACGAAGGATGAACCATGGCTCCTGCCAGGGTCAGCACTGAAGGCTGACGAGAGGAAACCAGCCGATTCTTCTGGAGGTCGAAGGTGTTTCCTACAATGAAGCCTATCCGACCCAGGACTTCTTTGTCATTACCAAAGTCTACAGTAACGAATTTGACTAGGTTGCTCTCGAGGAAGTCCTTAAAATACACGCATTCAACATCGGCATGGCATATGTGGTAGACCAAGCATAAGTCATGCACGCAAACCTAGATCACGGCGGGCTTCTTCCTCTCTTTGTCCTTTAGATCCTTCTCTCATCCCAGGACTGTGGTCTACTCAACATCTAGCCCAGCGACCCACTCATCATCTGAGTTTTCGAACATGCGTTTGAAGCGAGAAAGGCATACTTTCACCGTCGTGGAAGAACGGGTGTAGACGACGTCGAACTCATCGCCGGTGATGGTTCTAACCTTGTACTCACCGCCGATCGTGGAGATTTGGGACGCCATGGATTTGGGAGGAGGGTTAGGATTAGTGGAACTGCCATAATGTGAAAGGACGGGACAACTAGGAGCGAACCGTCGTAGTATTAAAGGACGTGCGGGGACGAGTAGGAGCAAACTGCCAGCGTGCGAACGGCAGGGTAGTGGCTTTCCATTCTCCCATGATACATGCTTCCGAGAGCCCTTGGATCTGAGATCGAACGGTTGCATGGTGTGATTCTAGACCTATGGGTGCATATCCTATCCTGGAGGGTTATTCTGCAAATTTTCAGCAACTTAGCATGCGACCATTTGATCTCAGATCCAAGGGCTGCCAGCAGCCCGTTTCATGGTCACGCCTACCACGACCATCGCGTCGCTCGCGCGGTCGCGCCCTTGGAGATTTCACACGGTGCGTTAGGCTATCTGATGTTGGCATGTCATACATAGTCATCACTTAGCACTCATACTACAACAAGGTTAGCTATAAGGTTGGCTATAAGTGTATTTTTTTTACTTCTCTCTATCACTTTCTTCGTACTCCGTGTAGTGCCAAAAATGTTCTTATATTATGGGACATAGGGAGTACTAGTATTTTTTGCATTTGCCAAGGAGTGACCTCTTCCAATGAAATGGTGTGCTTATTAGTTTTTTGTTGCTAAGTTTGCTTCATTTAATTAGCTATAGACTCAAAATTGTCTTTTCACCTAGGTACACGCACTTAGCACCGTTTCTTCCTTGGGTCACCAAACTAGTCTCTCTCTTCTTGATTAACTTGCCACATCAGACTTTATGCCTATGTGGCAAGCTTAGCACCTATAGGAGCAAGTAAATACAATAGTGCGCTTTACATGGCATTTTTGCATATGTGGAGGAAAGAGAGGGAAGGGAAAAGTGGAGAAGTGGGCTCTCATGCAAGAGCCAGCCTCTACTACATGGTGGAGCATTGGGAGAGGCACCTGTATGGAGGTGGTCAGGAATCAGGAGACTCACGCCGGTCGTAGCGCCATAGTTAAAATGATAATGGCAAGTCAAATCACGTGGCCCCACCTGTCCAACAGTAACTTGCTGTCAAATCACACAGCCCTACGTTTGTAGCAGCCTACTCCCTCGTCTTCTCGCATCTCTGTCGAACCGACCAGGCAGGACTGCCCCGCCTACCGTGCAGGAAAATCCCCGCCCTCGACTTTTAAATAGTACAGTATACTAATTTTGTATCCATGGATTGCGCCATGGAGCAAAGCCTCTAGAAAACGGAGGTACACATGTACGGAGTATACAACACACCCATCGTGTTCGCGTCGCACCCCAGATGGTCGGTCGGTCTGGCACGCTGCTCTCCGAATGGAATGTGCGTCATATTGCGTTTGCACACACATGTGGGACTGCAATTGAGAACCGACCATAGGCACACTCCCCGGCCCCGCAAGTTGGGTGACTTAATAGAAGAGGGAGACGAGCGATAGTACTAGAGAAGTGTTGTACTACGTTGGTGCCTGGATGATCCCTGCAAGACACGGAAGATCAGTTCGTCCATGCATGTGACCAGACTTCAGCAGGCATGCCTGGATTGGCTATCGTCTAAATATCATGCAGGCTGTGTTGTACATGGCTGTAGTTGTGGTGAGAAATCTAAAAAAAAAGGTTTCTTGTCATCTTGCAAAATTAGGTGTCATGTGCTTCGGATCACTTCGAGGGTTAAACAGCGACAACTGAGTTGGGCTAGTCATTGGGGGCACATGCACGAAGACTACTCGGCTACCATCTAGGTCAAGACGGCTATGTTAATTAGGACATCTATTAACGGACCCCTTTTCTACGAGTTTATCTTTAATTTGAGCTTTGTTCCTCGTCTAGTTTGTCCGTCGGGATTCATGTTGTCTCCTTTGGGCAGTGAGGTCATGATTTCTTGTCATGTGGCATTTTTTCGTATTATATGTTATAATCCGGCGCTTCAGATCAAAATGACGACAACTATGCCTCTAGGCCATGTGCATGAAGACTTCTCGACAGTCATTGACGAGGTCAAGCCGGCTCCGGTAGACAAAAGAAAACTAGTACTACTACACTATATAGGCAGGAGCCTCCGCGCTTGCTTGCTAGTGTTGCTCTCTTCACACTGTCTCGGCCTCTCCAGATCTAAACACGACAGCGGTTGCCACACACTCTCTCTCTCTCTCTGCTCACCGCTGGTCACAGATCCAGCCGGATCCTCTCCGTCAGGGAAGGTGAGAAGGTGCAATGTTCACGCGGTCGTCCTTGGCGACGGCTCTTAACCACTGCTGGCGCATCCCGATCAGCCTGCCTTGCCGTTCTCTCCCAAGCACCGTTGGCAAGGGAGGGCCTCCGACCCTTCTTCCTTGCTGCCGTAGTGTGGGCAGATCCGGCCTCCCGCCACCCACCTAGCGACATCCCGGCGATCATTAGGTATAACTTCCTTCGAAATCGGCCTTGCTCTACTTCCCAAGCTCCTGACGTCGCTGCATTTGTATCTTTTACTATTTCTCAGGGGCCCTCGTAGATAGGATCGATCGGCTGTTCAAAAACCACCTAATTTTTTACGTTTAAGAGGTAAAACTAGTTCATGCACTCGAATCTAGTACTACTTGGTTCAAACAAGGAAGAAAGGGGGTGGGGGTGGGGGAGGATTTGTTACCTGAATCTAGGACTTGGTCGAAAGAGGAAATAATGGGGGCGAAAAGTAGCAGAGACTGGCTATCCAACTGGTCTCTAGGTCTAATAGGGAAATAAAGGGAAACGCAGTACAAACTCAATATAAACCCGATCTATTGGTTGAAAAAGGAAAGAAAGTGGGGACTGGGGGACAAGTCAACAGAGTAAGTCCAGCACTAGATTTACTAGCCTCACACAGTATAAGGTGGCTATACCGAACAAAAATGGGACCAACCCAGATATCATATTCTGATGTTTGTTGCCCCGAGCCACTCTTATGTAATGCCACTAGTAAAATGTAGCAGTCGCACTGTTAAAAGTAAGGACATGTTAAACCAATGTTGTTTTCAATGTAATGCCTCCAGTAATATGAATCAATGGCACTTTTTTACATGTCCTACTAAATTTCCCATTAAGATAAGTTGGTTCTTTTTGTTAGAAATGCAACTGTCCTGGTCCGCCTACTCTCCCATGCCCAAAGTAATGTCGTATTTAACGGTTGTCATAGTTAATCCTAATGCCCACACTGATATCTAGCAATGCCGCTGCTTTAGAAATTGCTACTGTCCTTGAAGGATTTCCATTTAGATAAGGAACATGCTTCTTTTCATTTGATGCATGTTTCATCACTTGTTAGTCACCCTCCTTTCCACCTTTTTTGTGCAAACAGAGATATACATTTCACGCTCGATCTTACTTGAACTGCACAAATGATATCCAAATTATAGTTGAGCATTCCAGGAGCATCACAACCAACCTTGATGTTGCTCAATTTTATTGCAACTAATGAAGAAGAAGCTCTGTGGGTTTCGTTTTCTGATGGAAATGGAACCGGGGCTGGAGCCCTTTTCTTAAAAAAATTGAAGAAGAAGTTGCTAGCTCATGGGACATTGCTTCATTTTAGGTGAACTGCACCAAAAGGTCCCATGAATTTAATCATCCATGTTGGTGACTGAAAGAGCCAGCTTCAGCATCCCAGTCTAAGCACCCTCGACCTCCATCCTTGCGACACATGGTACACCTCGTTTGCCACCTGCTCGACCCTAGTGTCACTGATAAATGAAGTAATAATACAGTTAAAATAGAGCGAGTGTCCTCTCTATCATTTCATTTCCAATGTAGATAAAGAAAGTGCTTCTCTTTGTTAATGTATGTTTCATCAACTAGTCCCATTGTTAATGTTTAAGCGTTTCTACAGACTGGGGTGCTTAATTTTAGTTGATCTGTACAAAAATAGAGATTTGAATGTCTCAAGGCGCCTCCTTGTACTACCGTTGTACACTGATGTTCATCACTAGCAGAAGGTGTATCTGGGAGACTTGGGACGATGTCCAGTATGAGGCGTACCGTATGAGGCGTCGCAGATGGTGGGAGTATTGATCCCAGATGGAGCATCCACCAGAGATTGAAGGATCGAGCATCTACAGGGTGCCGTTTGTGAGGGTGTCGTGCCAGAGCGAGCCGGTGGAGTCTTCGTCGACCGAACCCAACTGCAAGAGGAAAAAAGCAGTTGGTCCGATGATGCTTCCCCGCCATCCTCTCCCTCGTCGTTCACATTGTCTCATGGGGCGGTTGTCTGCCGCCGAGGAATAGGAGGGGACTGCCTCCCCCCAGCCCAATAGTCAGGCAGGTTGGGAATTGTCAGGAGGAGCTTAGGGTTGTGAGTACTTGCAGGTTGGGAATTGTGTTTTGTGTTGTGTATTTTGAGAGTACTTTCAGATATGAATGTCTTTTGAATTTCACATTTGCAGTATTGAGCATATGAAGTATTTTATGAATTCTAGAGATCTATTTTTAGCACTTAAAAAATGTAGTTTCATAGGAGTATAAAAGTGCAGACAATGTGATTCTCAGAGAAGAAACTGCAAGTTTCAGTTTCAGATAAGAAACTGCAAGTTCAGTTTCAGATAAGAAACTGCAACTTTCAGAGGCAGCGCATTTATATTAACACAGCATTTTCAAATAGGGTTAACATCATGTTGGAAGTTTTATTCATGGTCGAAAATTGAACTACCAGCCAGTTAACATCATGCTGATCAACATTCTTGCATAGCACATCTTCATATGATGCACAGTCAAAATGCCCACACAATGTCGAGTGTGCGAAACACAGAGAAAACGAGGGACAAAGTTTTGGCAAGTGTTGGACGTGGTGTGCGTAGATGACAATGGGGACCCCCATGTCAATAAAGGCAGAGGCAAAAAATTTGGAGATATTTTCCCTGCACAGGTGTAATCGAACCCGGGCGGAACAGCTGTTGGGTAGTGTCACTTGGCCACTAGGCTAGTTCAGTAGTTTCGTTAATAATAAGGCACTTCCTCAGGTGGTCGGATCCCCTCCTGCGCCTTTGTGCGCTTGCCGCGACGCTGCTGTTTGCCGTTGTGAACATGCTGAACAAACGAGAGGAATCTAGAGAGGACTGTACGTGGAGAGGCGGACAGTCGGGATCCACCAGGTCTATGGCTGTGTGCAAGCAAGTGCCTCATCGAAAAAATACTTCCTCCTAATGCTATATTGACATTGGGGCCCACGGGTTTGTCAACATAGTTACATTTTTTTAGGTGCTTCAACGTAGTTACTATAGGAGATAAATTCACAACGAAGCCGGGGAGCTGGCAGGTATCATTTATTATCACTGGGGCAGCAAGTATCAGCTGGGTTTTGGGCTGCCCCGTCTAGGCTTTGATTTTTAACATGCGCAGCCCACGACCTCAGATGGGAGGTCCATAGGCCTGTTTGTATTTTCTTGAGGGCCGTCATGTATAGACCGTCCTATGGACCTCCCATCCGAGGTTTTATTTTTCCTGAATATCGGCAGCCCAATTTATGTATTTTTTTAAGAAAACGCAGAGGTGTGTTCTATTTTTCTATATAAGAATAGGAACGCCAGGTCCAACTTATGTTTCCCTTCTAACTATATTATATATATTTATATTATTTTATATGTTATTATGTATTATTTTTATTGTCATCATATATTTAACAGATACTTACATATGTAAGAAAACAATATCCCACATCTTATTAACTTATAAAAATAATTTCTTAACAATAAAATCCTGGATTGTTTTGGCACGAAAATCCTAGTGATTGTGTACAAAAGCTTGGTAAGATTTAACGACGAATGTAATAATATCACTTATTATTTAAATATATGTCACGCCCAATATGCGACCCTATCCAAAAGGAACTCGAAGGTCCCACCAAGGATAGACCCGCATATTGAAACACTTTTGCAAGGTGGATATCATTACATCAACATTACATAATAGATGGGGATACATACAAGAGGCATACAATGCCACACGAATACAACATCACAATACATAAGAGCATCATCCGACTACGGATGAAACACAAACATAAACTCAAACGACATCCACCCTGCTAGCCAGGCTGCCGACCTGGAACCTATCCCCTGATCGAAGAAGCAGAAGAAGAACTCAACGCAAGCAAACATCGCTCTCGCGTCATGATCATCGCACAACCTGTACCTGCAACTGTTGTTGTAGTAACCTGTGAGCCATGAGGACTCAACAATCCCATTACCATGGGTATCAAGACTAGCAAAGCTTAAAGGAAAGGAAGGGGTAAAGTGGTGAGGCTGCAACAGCGACTAAGCATATATGGTGGCTAACATACGCAAATAAGAGCGAGAATAGAAGCAAAGGAACGGTCGTCAACTAGTAATGATCAAGAAGTGATCCTGAACTCCTACTTACGTCAAACATAACCCAAAGACCGTGTTCACTTCTCGGACTCCGCCGAGAAGAGACCATCACGGCTACACACACGGTTGATGCATTTTAGTTCGGATCTGGTGTCAAGTTATCTACAACCGGACATTAACAAATTCCCATCTGCCAATAACTGCAGGCATGACTTTCGAAAGATTATACCCTGCAGGGGTGTCCCAACTTAGCCCATGACAAGCTCTCACGATCAACGAAGGAATAGACCTTCTCCCAGGAAGACCCGATCAGACTCGGAATCCCGGTTTACAAGACATTTCGACAATGGTAAAACAAGACCAGCAAGACCGCCCGATGCGCCGACAATCCCGATAGGAGCTGCACATATCTCGTTCTCAGGGCAACACCGGATGAGCAATCCGTACAACTAAAACCAGACCTCAAGTTCCCTGAGGGGGCGCTGCAAAGGGCTCTAGTTCGGACCAACACTTAGACAAGCACTGGCCCGGGGGGGCTATAATAAAGATGACCCTCGAGAGAGCGACTCCCAAGGGAAAAGTAGGTGGTGGTGAGGCAAATGGTAAAACCAAGGTTGGGCCTTGCTGGAGGAGTTTTATTCAAAGCGAACTATCAAGGGGGTCCCATAAATCACCGGACCGCGTAAGGAACGCAAAATCCGGGAACATAACACCGGTATGACGGAAACTAGGGCGGCAAGAGTGGAACAAAACACCAGGCATAAGGCCGAGCCTTCCACCCTTTACCAAATATATAGATGCATTAATAATATAAGAGATACTGTGATATCCCAACCAAAATCATGTCCACCATGGAGCAATCTTCAACTTCACCTGCAACTAACAACGCTATAAGAGGGGCTGAGCAAAGCGGTAACCTAGCCAAGCAATGGTTTGCATAGGAAAGGTGTCAAAGGTTAGAGGCTGACATGGAAATTTTGGATGGCTTGAATAAACAGGTGATAGGCAACGCAGCATAGCGATAGAACGAAGCAACTAGCATAGCAATGATAGTAGTGAGATCCAGGGTAGCGGTCATCTTGCCTGAAATCCCGCAAGGAAGAAGAACGAGTCCATGACGAAGACGAACGGACGTAGTCGAACGAATCCTCACAATCGCAACATAACCAGAACTAAGAAGCAACACCGGAAAGAAACAAACAACATGGTAAACAACCAACACATAAACATGGCATGATGCACAAACAAGTATGATGCATGTCCGGTTTAATGAGGCATGGCATAGCAATATGCACAAACAACACTACAAGTTAAGTGGAGCTCAATATGCAACGAGTTGCATATTGACGAAACACCACATGCAATTATTTAGTTTGATCTCGGTTATGTACCCAACAATATTAAATGTTATTAAACATGGCAAGGGGTGAAGCATATGAAAAACTACCTATCTAGACAAGTTTAAATGAGGCCGGAACAACAAACAACAATTCCAGAAAATCCCCATGTCCATATTTTAGTTTTGGTACTGTTCTGCCTATTACATAATTTTAGAGTTGTTAAACAGGAAAATAAAGTGGACCATGTTAAACTAGGCATTTTCCACACCATTTACATATAAAGAACATTTAATTCCGAGCTACGGTTATTTAGTTATGAAATAAATCATTTTAACATGGCATATTAGCAAATTTAAATAAACAACAAGTTAAACATTTTTAACATAGATGAAAGTGGCATATTATTAATCTACACAAAATTCTAAGCATTTTACATATATAAAACATTTTAATCCGATGCACGGTTATGACATTATTAATGCATGAAATCTAGGGGGTTTTCTGTAAAACAGCTAAACACTGAATAATTGCTAAAATCGTCCAGAGGGAAAAAATGCAACACGCCGAAACTGGCATAGGGGCTGAACAGGGCAGGCGCTGTGGGGAGACGCGTGGCGCCCTGGGGTTGGAGGAGGGCGCGGTGAACGGTGGCGGAGCCAATGGAGGCGCGACAAGCGGCGCGGGTGAGGTGGCTGGCGCCGGATTTGGAGGGGGAAGGCGGCGGTGCGGCCAATGAGGTGGGAGGAGGCTGCGAAAACAAGGAGGAGAGGGGTTAGGGCGACCAGATTTGGAAGGAGGGGGGTTTAAATAGGAAAGGGGGGCTAGGGTTTAGTCTCTAGGGGGTTTAGGGGGGGTTTCCGGACCCTCGGATCGCGATCGTGTGCTCCGGACAAAGGGGGGACTAGGTGGCTGCAGGTGGGCTGTGTAGAATGTCTCGAGCTGAGAAGAGAGAGAAACAGAGCGACCCAGTGGCAGTTTTGGAGACCGAAACGTCCGACGATTAAACCGACTATATCGCGGTTATAAATATAACGGTTGGGCAGTCAAACGGACTCCGAATGCGACGAAACTTGGCAGGCGGCCTGCCTACACTATAATAAGACCGCACGACAAGTTGCAACCCATTCCTAGAACATTTTTATGCCACTTATAAAATAATATTTCGGAGGTGTTGCGGGCGCGTACAAGTGTGGTCGGGCTCCGAACGGACAACGGAGAGAACCGGCGGAACCAGAACGGATGCAAGTTTTATGAAAACGATGCCGATGCAATGCGCATGATGCTATGAGACGAGATGCATACCAAGAACAAAATGCAAAACAACAGACAGAAACACAACCACGGAGGAAATAATAAATCACATCTCCGGAAAAGGCAAGAGTCGGAGTTATGAATATGGAAAGTTGTATCCGGGGCGTTACAATATATTTATAACAAAATGCTCAGCACCTTTTTATTTTTTGATAACATTGCTGGCCCAACCCAACATTATAATTAGAATCAGCCCAGCAAAATCGTGTATTTCGAGAAAATGCAAATGGCCTGTAATTGTTTTAGGAAATAAAATAAATGGGCCGCATGGACGCTACATTATTTGTTCACCCAGCCCAGCTAATGGCTGTAATTCAAAAAAACAAATTGACTGTAAATTCTACCGCGCAAAAAAAGACTGTAAATTCTGAAAAATGGGTTGAATACATGCCACATTTTTGGAGGCTGAAATGTGGGCCAATAGGTAGAAGCCAACGCAAGTGTCGGTGGGAAATGACACCTATGGGATCACTGGAATCCCTTCTGCGATTGCGGAGCGCGGGGATCGTGAGAAGAGCGGGACTAGCAGAAGACATGGAGGGATTTACCCAGGTTCGGGCCGCAAAGATGCGTAAAACCCTACGATCCTGCTTTGGTGGTTGTAATAATGTTCTTGAGCTCTCAAACTAGCTCTGGGTGCTGCGGGGTTCAAAAGAGCCGAATCCCCTCTCTGTATGCCATGGGCCTCCTTTTATAGGCGTAAGGGGTTGCCACAGTGGCACACAGGAGGTGGAAAGTGCTACAGCGTTGCGAGGTTATTGCTAGCCTTATAGTACAAGACGCATTTAATGCGAGGCTTAGGTGTCCCTTCGCTTTATTAGGGACGGGGGCGAGGCCCGTCCCGTCCGTCGCCGCACTCCCTTGCTTCGACACGCGCCCTGGCCAGTGGCGTATGCGGTGCCACGCAGGCAGGCAGGCAGCTGAGGTGGCGCGGTGGTAGAGCCTCCACGAAGGATTGCATGCTGCCACGCAGGTGCCTGTCTAGCTGGCTGGGCTGGCAGCTGAGTGCGAACGGTGGTGGGAACTTGGCTGGTGCGGGCCTGGCAGTGGCCTTGCCAGGTAGCCCGGCAAGGGTCTTGTCATGGTGCGCTTGCTTCCTCGGCAAGGATCTTGTCGGGGGTCCTGTGGGTTTCTTCGGCGAGGATGGTTGCCTTCCTATCCTCTCTTGATCTTGAGCATTCTATGTCTTCACAAAGATCTGCATGCCACCACGGAGGTGCCTCCCGAGCCTTGTTCCAATGCATCTGTTTTGAGTCGGTGGGCTCAAGGGTGGCTCGATCAGTTGGCGTGGGCGAGATGCCCCGACAAGGGCCTTGTCGGGGCTGCTGAAGCTACCCCCGGCAAGGGTCCTTGCCAGGGGAACTTGCTACGCCTATCCGATCTTGGTGGCTTTGATCCTTGTTGTTGCTTCGTTTGTCCTTGTGGCTTCGGCTTCTCTCCGACTTCCCTTTCCTGCCGTGTCTGTGCGTGACCGTGGCGGGAGGCTCTGACTGTCCGTGCACAGGTAAAGGGGTCAAAAGCAGAGCCCCTACTTTTGTACACCAACAGGATCCCCCGGGCCTGGGCCACACATAGGCGCAGCGCGTTGTTGGGCAGGCCCAAAATGGTGCGCGGGCAGTTGGGGCGGATTTTTACTGCGGTAACTGTTCCGCCCACTGCGCTTCCCCCCAAGACCTGCATCGGATGCGCATCGTGGGGGAGCGTGCATGACGTGGGAGGCTTGCGTGGGATGGCGACCGCACGCATGCGTCACGTCGCAGTTAATGGGAAAGGAGGCGGCCCGCGCCTTGCCCATACGAAGGAATAACCGTGGGCGCGCTGCTCACTTTTCCCATTCCCTGCACCTTCCTCAATCTCAGAACCGTTGCCCCTTTCTTCTCCAGCCTCTCTGCTCCCGCTCATCGCCGATGCACTTCCGCCATCCTCCGCCTTCTGCGACCGTAATGGCGCCCAAATCCACCAAAGGAAAAGAGGTAGCCAAAGATGTCGGCACGGCGGAGCCGTCGGAGAGCGAGCTGGTGGCGCGACGGGCGCAGTTCGCCCTCTTTCCCTTGATGGTCGACGTGTCGATGCTCCGGGAGTACTACAAGCTTCTGTGGGGCGTGAAGACGGGGGGAGAAACGACGGGGCATCCGGCCACGCGCGTCATCCCTGCCAGCGTTGGGCCTGCCCCAAATCGGTACCCTTTCTTCATCGACTACTTCTCTTGCAGGCTTTGTCCCCCTTTCTCTGATTTCTTCAAGGATATCATGCACACCTTCAGCTTTCGCCTTTTGGATTTTACCCCAAATGTCGTGGCGTGCATGGCCCTTTTCGCACACCTCTGCGAGGGCTTCGTCGGGGTTCACCCCAATATGGCGCTCTTCCGCCACTACTTCTCCCCTCAGATCCAAAAGGGAGGCGCCATCACCGGCAGCATCGCTTGGATCCCGAGGGCCAAGGGAGCGTACCCGGACAGTGCCATGAAGGAAAGGTGCGAAGAGTGGCGGGGCCGGTAGTGCTTCATCGAGGAGGAGAAACCGCCGGCGTTCTGTGAAGTCCGTCGAGTGGCGCGGGTCCGTGGAAAGGACTGGGGCGATGTTGACGTCGACGATGAGAAGCTCACAGTCGCCACCACCAGAATCCTCCGGCTTACCCAGGCCGGGCTCACCCTTGAGATGATCGGCGCGGACTTCATCTGTCGCTGGATCGCTCTTCTGCATGACAAGGGGAGGTCGGCCTGGCTTTTTGTCAATGCCGCTGACATCATGAGGCTCCGCCACGGCCTCGACCATAATCTGACGGTGCTAAGGCACGCCCACCTTTGCTAGCGGATCTTCCAGCTTGAGGTGAATGAAGAAGGCGAGGTCAAGCGGTCTGGCAAGGTGGCAAGGGCTGCCGCGAAGGCCGGCAAGGTTGACAAGGAGCATGTCTTCAAGCTGCCGGCGGGAGTGGTCCCGCTCAGCAACAACTCTCGCCGGTCAGAAATCATCACCATGATGCCACTGTTCATGCGCATGGCCTTGACCCGAGCTGGGTTGAGCCTGACGAGCTCAAGGTGCGGGAGTTCTTCGACACCTTGCACGAGGTGTATGTTGCCGCCGAGCCACGGCTTGTCCAGGATACTTCTCAGGAGGAGTTGGACTACATCGCCACCAGGCTGCGGGAGGCAAGGCTCGCCAAGGAGTCGGCAAAGCTTGCCGCGGAGGCCGGCAGCGCTGGCGGCACGGTGGACAGCGCCGTGGTGGAAGAGGAGGAGGAGGACCTTGCCCGGTGGGCGGCGGCCGCTGGGGAGGCCATCGCACCAGCGCCGGGGCCCCCCTTGTCGAGGACGTCGTCGACGGGGCTTCGGAGGAGGACGAAGGGCAGGAGATCGCGGCCTCCGATCCCCCAGCCACCGGGAGGGGGCGAGTTCTGCGGCGGGCTACCTCTGGTGAGCCAGTTCGCCCTGGCCGGGCCGCGCAGCTGTGGCTGGCTCAAGGGACGTCGGTGCGCCAGACGAGGGCCGCGGTGACGAAGAAGGCGGCGGAGGCCAAAGCAGTGGGGAGGAGGGCCTCTGCTTCCTCGTCGTCCAAGCACGCCCGGTCGCCACCGCCCTCCCCATCGCCAGCAGATGTTGGCCCGGGAATTGCCTTCGACTTCGGGCCCCTCAGCACGGAGAGAAAAAGGAAAGCAACAGAGGAGGAAGGAAATGACGAGTAAGCCTCTGCTTTCCTCCCTCATTCCTTACACTTCTCTCGACGGTGTTGCTCACTTGCCTTCATCTTGCAGGGATGTGGAGACGCTGGCCCAGAGGGTGAAGAGGGCCAGGACTTCGGCGAGTGGCCAGCCCCTGGCAGGCACCTCCGGCACGCCACTGGTGGTGTCGAGCAGCCCGGACAGCATCCCCCGGCCCAGCCCCCAGCGTGAGTCCATCATCCGCCCTCCATTAGTATGCGCGATGCTTCAGTGCTAACCATGCCATGGATGCAGGAGGGGAGCAGCACCAAGGGGAGCCACAAAGGGCTTCTCCTATTGTGCCACCACCATCTACCACACCGCCATGAGGGGCGTCCCCGACAAAGGCTCCAAGCCCTGAGGCCATGCACATGGAGGAGGGGAGGAGAATGCACGTGCTGGTGGCTTTGCTTCGGCGCCGGACCTTGGTGGAGAAAGGGCTTCCGCCTCTCGGCCTAGCACGGGTAGGCTACCCGCCCTTTTCTTCTGTTTGCATTCTTCTTTTCCTCTTTTCCTCACCGGCTTTCGATCTTGGCTCCACCCCGTCTCTTTCTTGGTGTCCAGGCCCCTCCACGGAGGACGTCGATACCACCATCAAGGACGTCGCCGCGGAGGCCACGGCGGAAGTGGAGAAGATTGCTGCCGAGGAGAGCGCCAGGGGTGCTGCCGAGGACACCGCCAAGGGGCCCACTAATGGGCCCAACAAGGGGCATGCCGAGGAGACCGGCAAGGGGCCCGGCGAAGGGACCGGCAAGGCCACTGCCGAGGAGGCGGCGGTCGACGACCCACCCTCCTCCTCTGCTGCTTCTGGCTCCGGCAAGTACTTGAAGGTGGGTGAGGATCTCTTCGTCCACCTTCCAGGCGCGTCAAGCTCCAAGGCCCCCATCGAGGGGGAATTGCTCAACGGCGAGGTGCTTGCCGCTGCCGGGCTTGACGTCGTCGACGAGCCGAGTGTTGACGGCGATGGCTCCCAGGAGGAGCGGCTGCTCCAGGCCATGGGTGCCAACTTCCGGAAACTCCAGGCTCTCCACCGCGCTCGCATGGACAAGGCCAAGTCCAAGACGGCGGTGGTGGAGAAAGTGGAGGCAGACTTCGAGGGGCACGTCGCCGAGGCACAAGATTGGTGGCGCCAGGCTCAGGACAAGCTGAAGGCCGCTCAGAGCGCGCTGGCCAAGCGCGACCTGGAGCTCACCATGAGGCTGGCCGACATCGAGAAGGCCCAGGAGACGGTGAAGAGGTTGGCTGATGAAGTCGCAGCCGTCCGGTCCCAGCACGAGGCTGCCTTGAAGACCCAGGAGGAGGACCTTGCCACGCACGAGGAGAAGCTCGCCGCCACGCTCCGCGGCAAGGATGAAGAAGTGGGCCGGCTCATTGCGCAGTGGACCCAGGAGCTGGAGCAGAGGCATCAGGAAGCTTTCAATGCCCAAGCTCAGGTCTGCGCCGGCAAGGTGAAGGAGCTGGAGGAGCAGGCCTTGAAGCTGTCCCAGGAGAAGGACATGCTCAACGGCGCCCTGACAGTGGCGCAGGGTGAGATCATTGGCAAGTCTGGAGAGCTCTCCGAAGCCAACGCCTCCATCAAAGATCTCAAGCTGAAGCTGGGAGAGCTCAAGGAGATGCTGTCGGGGGCCTTGACCCGAGAGGGACTCCTAACAAGGGAGCTGAAGATGGAGAAGCAGCTGCTGAGGAACGAGACCGCCAACCTTAAGGATCACAAGGCGGACGAGAAACGCTGGCTCGAGCGCCTTGCCGCCATCGCAAACTCGGCCACCGAACAACTGGTCATCATGGGGATGTCGGGCATGGAGTACGCCCCGGAAGTGAACCTAAGCCCCAACGCCAGCCTGACCATATACTTTGAGAGGGTCGTTGGCGCCTTGAAGCGGATCCACTCCAACCGGGCGGCCTCCCTTGCCGAAGAGTCCCGGATTCTTTGCCAGGGGGCCATCACCAGGGTGCTCATCAAGATAGCGCATTGGCATCCTGACCTCGATTTCAAAGCGGTGCTGAAGAGCTTGCCGGAGGATGCCGACATCACAACACTCAATGAGTGTATCCAGCCCATCCTCAGCCGCATCGACAAAATCAAGATGTTCGAGGGCCAACGCCGAGACTGAGCACCCTATTTCTTATCGCCGCTGCAGGTTCATGACCAAGACAATGCTACCTTTAGTTAGAACCGCGTCAGCAATTTATGTAATATAACTCTGCAGTACTCCTGAAATTATGCATGTTATTTTCCTGTTTGATTTTCCTTTGTATGCATGCCCCACGTCGACTGGGTAGGCTTTCCGGCGCGTAAAACCAGGGCGGCGTCTTGAGGACGGATCCTCAGTAGCCTGCCGGGCGTGCTTGCTGTCGGGCGAAGCACCTTACCGCCCTCAGCGCGGCCGCTCGATCTGTCGAGCTTGACTTGAGTCAGAACCGAGAGTGTAACTGGTGGCGAAAGGCTACCCTGCCGCTCTCGACGCGGCCGCTCGAACTGTTGAGTAGACTCGAAACAGAACAAGGGCATTGCCAATCGCGGGAGGGCCCCTCTGCGCACAGGTTTTCCATACATAGGTAGAACCATCGAGGATAATAACCTTATATTCAAGGATAAAAGCTTAAAGTTCAGCATGACTTAGCTCTCTTGTCGTCGCCTCGGCGTCCTTCGCGCCAAGAGGCAGCGCCGCCCTCTTGGTTGTTCTCTCCACAGGAGCCGTGGCGATGATAAACTGCTAGGCCTACCACTAGACCAGATCCTCACAATAGCGCCCCCTACCTGGCGCGCCAAAGATGTTGGTGGGAACGACACCTATGGGATCACTGGAATCCCTTCAGCGGTTGCGGGGCGCATGGATCGTGAGAAGAGCGGGACTAGTAGAAGACACAGAGGGATTTACCCAGGTTCGGGCCGCAAAGATGCGTAAAACCCTATGATCCTGCTTTGGTGGTTGTATTAGTGTTCTTGAGCTCTCGAACTAGCTCTGGGTGCTGCGGGGTTCAAAAGAGCCGAATCCCCTCTCTGTATGCCATGGGCCTCCTTTTATAGGCATAAGGGGCTGCCACAGTGGCACACAGGAGGTGGAAAGTGCTACAGCATTGCGAGGTTATCGCTAGCCTTACAGGACAAGACACATTTAATGCGAGGCTTAGGTGTCCCTTCGCTTTATTGGGGATGGGGGCAAGGCCCGTCCCGTCCGTCGCCGCCCTCCCTTGCTTCGACACGTGCCCTAGCCAGCGGCGTATGCGGTGCCACGCAGGCAGGTAGGCAACTGAGGTGGCGCGGTGGTAGAGCCTCCATGAAAGATTGCATGATGCCACGTAGGTGCCTGTCTAGCTGGCTGGGCTGGCAGCTGCATGCGAACGACGGTGGGAACTTGGCTGGTGCGGGCCTGGCAGTGGCCTTGCTGGGTAGCCCGGCAAGGGTCTTGCCGTGGCGCGCTTGCTTACCCTGCAAGGATCTTGCCGGGGGTCCTGTGGGTTTCTTCGGCGAGGATGGTTGCCTTCCTATCCTCTCTTGATCTTGAGCATTCATGTCTTCACAAGGATCTGCATGCCACCGCGGAGGTGCCTCCCGAGCCTTGTTCCAATGCATCTGTTTAGTGTCGGTGGGCTCAAGGGTGGCTCGATCGGTTAGCGTGGGCGAGCTGCCCCGGCAAGGGCCTTGCCGGGGCTGCTGAAGCTGCCCCCGGCAAGGGTCCTTGCCGGGGGAACTTGCTACGCCTATCCGATCTTGGTGGCCTTGATCCTTGTTGTTGCTTCGTTTGTCCTTGTGGCTTCGGCTTCTCTCCGGCTTCCCTTTCCTGTCGTGTCTGTGCGTGACCGTGGCGGGAGGCTCTAACTGTCCGTGCACAGGTAAAGGGGTCAAAAGCAGAGCCCCTACTTTTGTACACCAACAGCAAGTCATTGTCAATTTAGTTAACTAATGATTCTGACATGTTAGCCATTGGATTTACATACAACGACCAGCATCCATCTTCAATCTCTCGTCTTCTTCCTCCAGCGCTGCTGGGACCACCTCTCGCCTCCTGCTGCTAACAGTTCTGCTTAGCACACTTCGCTATGAAGCGCTACTCCACCGTTGGTCGGGCCATCCCTCCACCCCTCCACACCTCCTGTTCTTCTCCACCGACTGCCGAACCACACCGCACTAGAACCAGTTAACCCTCGTACACCTCTCCATCTGCGACTCTACTCCCGTGTCTTCCCATCTCCGGCCCGTTGCTGTCCGGGGCCTCACCTTCGTCCACCACCTTGGATGCGCTCGGTGCGGCGTGGTCAACATGGTCAACGAACGACACCATCAGAAGTAGACTGTGCGTGGAGAGGCTGACTGCTGGGTCCACGGCCGCACACAAGGAAATGCCTCCTTATAACATGCAAAATAATGATTCCTCCACCTGACATCTGGGACCCACCGGAAGGCCCTCTATATTTCATGAAAAAAACATGCCCCCCGCTGACAGGTCGGACCCACCAGCTATCTTCGCACGCAAGGAAGTGCCTCCTTATTACGCACAAAAAAAATGAATACTCCCCTGCCAGCTGGAACCCAGCATAGTGGGAGGCTGAATTGTGGGCCTACCAAGTTGACGGGGACGGAGGGCTTTGTCAACTTAGTCAATATGAACGATTCTAGCTCCTGTTACCGTAAGATGTTCATCCAATGGCCGTAGTGCTTCTTCAACCTCTGGTCTTCTTGCTCTAGCCGCCCAAACCAGCGCCAGTCGTGCCGCGTGCTCCTGTCTCCCATGGCCGGCTGTGATGCCGCGGAGGCCTCACCGCCCCCTACTACTCCCACCGTTGGCCAGGCCATCCCTCTACTCACCCACACCCCCTGTTATTCTGCGGCGACAGCAGCCTCACACTGCAGCCGAACCAGTGAACCCTCATACTCCTCTTCGCGTGGGCATCCACTGCTGCATCTTCCCCGGCTCTGCGTCGTCCCCTTCCTAGGCCTCACCACCGTACACCTCCGTGGTGCTCTTGGCGCGGCGTGGTCAATGTGGTCAACAACTGAATTCCATCGGAAGAGTACTGTACGTGGAGAGGCTGACAGCTGGGTCCACAGCAGCCGCAAGGAAGTGCCTCCTTATTACGCGGAAAATAATTATTCCTCCACCTGACAGCAGGGACCCACCGGACAGGCCACTGTATTTGGCTAAAAAAAGTTTCCCCCCTGACTGCTGGGACCTACCAGCTACATCTTCGCACGCAAGGAAGTGCATCCATATTACGGGCAAAAAAATGATTCGCCCCCTGACTGCTGGGACCCACCAGCTACATCTTCGTACGCAAGGAAGTGCGTCCAAAAAAAACGATTCGCCCCCCTAACTCCTCGGACCCACCAGCTACATCTTCGCACGCAAGGAATTGCCTGACAGCCGGGACCCACCTGGTCGAAGTGTACGTAGCATTGTCATTCTGGTCACGAACATGTACATACATACTAGTCGATGTAGAGGCGCGCACATGTCATAGTAGAGGCGCGCACGTAGCATGTACACGTACGTACAACGGCCAGGGTGCAAGAAAGAAAATACGACCACATACGTACATACTGGCGGGGTCTCGAACGCCTACTTGCGCATACGTACGGCCAGGACTCGTGTACATGGCTGGGTCGGAACGGAGAAACCGCGTTGTCGTCGTGTTCATGGGAAGGCAACGGAATGCGTCGTGTTCATCGGGAGGCAACGGAACGCGTGGGAGCCAACCGCTTGGACGGAACAAGCGATGGAAATGAGGCCTGGCGTACCGTAGAACGGAGGAAACGACCTTGTGTTTGACCGGCCACGTTCGAAACGAGATCCTGTTCATCAGGAGGGGTCTGGCGTACCGCAAAATGGACGAAATGGACCTCCTACGGTCGAAACGGGGGTCCTGTTGATAGGGAGGGGTGTGGCGTGCCGCAAATGGACGAAACGGACTTGTGTTGGAGTGCTACGGTCGAAACGGGGGTCCTGTTCATCGGGAGGGGTGTGGCGTACCACAAAACGGGACTCCACGGGATATTGTTCATCTACACCGTCGACCTCCTCCAGCCTCCACGGGCTACCGTCGACCTCCTCCAGCCTCCACGGGCTCTTGTTCATCCAGCCTCCACCGCACGCTACTCCACCGGCTACTGTTCAACCACCCCTCCACGGGCACCCCTTCACCGTCTACTGTTCATCCAGCCCTCCACGGGGTCGTCCTGTTCATCCAGAGGCAACGCCACGGGGTCCTGCATCCACCCCCACCACTCACTATTCATCCAACCCCCCCCCCCGGCAACGCTCACTGTTCATCCAATCGATCGGCTTCATTTAGCAGCAGTAGCGAAGGTATCGCTCGACCGGGTTTAGTTAACAGACATCAATCAATCGCTCGGGTTCAGTAACGGGTAGCCTGCAGTGCAATCACTCGGGTTCAGTTAGAGCCCAACGCCTTGCTTGGGTTCAGTTAGAGCCAACGCCTCGCACACACACGCGTACGTGTACGAGAGAAACATGCATCGCTCGGCCCCCGACCACCCACCGTAACCGGGAACTCCCCAAAATTTTCCTCGCCCTCGCTTCTACACGGTTTTTTCCGTCATGGACGGCCCAAAGAATGTCATGCAGCTGCGTCTCCGGCCCGCCCAGGACAAAAAGCCCATTTTCTATCATGATTTTTTGTCATAGAAGTAGGAGCCCACCACATCTATGATGATGCCGGGTTTTGTCACAATTATCGTCATAGAAGTGTCATAAGTATGACAGAAAAAAATTCGTTCGGCCCAAAATGTCATGGATGTGTCTTTTTTTGTAGTGATGGGTAACATCTTGATTAATCCTTGCCTCTTATCTGAATGGTTGGGTACTTGCCCTCCTACCCTGTATGAAATGTTCTACTTGTACATGGGAAGTATATACTCCTAATAATTGTGTGTAATCACAATTTTCCTTTCCATTGTTCTATTTAATCTGATAATCGCATTTTCCTTTCCATTCTTTTGTTTAACCTTTCTTGAATCCGACTTAACTGAGCAAAGATAATTCCCTGCTTAGGTAGGCACCTTGTTGTACCACTCTGTCGGTAAGACCATGTTACTATTGTTGATGTCATTCCATTAAATGCCGGTGAACGGAAACCTTGCCTATTGGTCCGCCTCGTTACAGCGAGCAAGAAAATGGTTCTCTCCGTCCCCAGTCCTTCGTACCGACATTGTTGCCAACATAGCTAACAGACTATCCTCTGACATGCCTTACTTACATGATCATGCAAGACATCAACACCATTCCCACCTTTATCCCACATGGTGGGCCCATAACCCACAGTTCCGCAGGATCGAAACCAGACTCTCCTATACACCCCCTATTCCCAAAGTTATTCCTCGTGTGTGGCCTCGTATGTAAATCACGAGCACCTTCTGAGAGATCATCAATTCTGGTATCAGACAATAATTATTCCCATTGCTCTGAACCCCTTTCACACTCTGTTTCAGGCAACGAATGACTGCCTATCCGCTTGAAATTTCTTATTACACGTTCTTACCTTGCTCTCGATGACTCTCTTAAATTTCAACTCGAGAGATGCCTCTATGCCTCGCTCACTGAGATAGCCCCTAGGTACCTAACATGTGTTGAGCTCCGACCTTCCCGAGTCTTCCTCCTTATCTTTTCCGTATGTACGATGGAGATCATGAAGAAAGGATCACGGCTTAACCATTACGACCTGAAGCAGAGAAATGAAGACATCAACATAATTTATCGACCTCTTCGAGAAGAGCAACCAAAACCGAGAAGAGTCTCTAGAATTTCGTAACCGATTCTTTGCCCTTAACTCCACCTCTAAAATCTTGGGACGAGATTTCTTGTAGTGGAGGAGATTTGTAACGCCCGGATAATTAAACTACAGTAACTCCACACTAATGATGCCAAGTCATCACTATTATGCCCTAAGAAAAACAATTAAGAAATATTTCAACCCCGAATTCAAAATTTAAAATAAAGTCAAAATATTATTTCTTCAAACTGTAAAAAGAAGTTGGAAGTATTCCATAAAATCCCCGAGTATTTCCCTTGTAGAAATCAAAACCATTTGGTTTACAAAATTTGACTATAACATTTTTTTGTGGACCAGCAACCTCTAAGTTGGTTAACTAAATTCAAACACAAAATCAAAGAATTGTAAATACCATCAAACTTTTGTACAGTCCTAGATTATTGCATATCATTTTTGCACAAAGTTTCATATTTAGAAAAACTCATTGAACACTAAACTTTTTAGAGAACAGTAGCTACTTGTTATTTTAGCAAAAGAAAATAGGAAATGTTCCTATGCACTTTGGCCCGTTAGAAATAGTAGCGGCCCAACCCACCGTGGTCACCCTCAATCTCCTGTTCCCCCTCGCTCGTTGTCCTCTATGCGCACGTGCCTGAGGCCGGTTGCCATCTCCACCACACGCACTCGCCCCCTTGCGCCGCTGCAGTACCACCAAGGCCGATAAGGCCGTCCCCGAGCCCCCCTATCCATTCCCTTCCTCCTTGCTGGATCTCTTCCCTCCTCAGTCGCCCGAACGCCATCGCCATGTCGTTGCCGTGCTCGTGGCCGAAAGCCTCCCCGGTGCTCGGGAGGAAGTCGAGGAGCACCGTCATCCTCTTTTGCACCGTCTACAAGTGCTAGGTCGAGTCGGAGCGCCTCGCGACGTCCAATCGGCCTTATTCCCCAACCACGGCCGTCATCGTCCACCTCGTTGATCCGCCGCCCCTGTCCACCTCCGGCCTCCCCGACCTCGTCATCGAGTTCGTAGTGAGCATCTCCTCCGATTCCCTTCATTTCCCCTTCGATCCATCGTCGTATGTCGTTGTCCCAAGGCCATGGTCGGAGCTCCGGTTTCGTGTACGCATACGTGTTGCTGTTGCTTGTTGCGTTCTGCTGCCACGCCTGCTGTTGCTGTTGTGCCGCTGCAGTTGCTCGGTCTATTAGTGCTGCTGCTATGCGTTGCCGCTGCTCTCTACTCTCATGCATCTTGCCGTTGTGCTGCTGCTTTCGGTTGGCCATGGCCAAGGCCATGGCCGAGTATGGCGTGTGCTATGTGTGCGTGTGTGTGCAGAGCCTCATGGCTGGATGTGCCACTACACCGGCCCAAAATCAATTAGGGGCTAATTAGTACTAACAAACAACCCCATTAATTAGTCACTAACAACAGGGCCCACAACCAGTTAGTTTACTTTAAAAAACAATCTATTAAACAAAAGTCTCACTGACACATGGGTCCCACTGTTCTTTTGACCAGTCAAACCTGCTGACTTGGCGGTCCCAGTCAGTGATAGGTGGGACCCTGATGACCCACAAGTATAGGGGATCTATCATAGTCCTTTCGATAAGTAAGAGTGTCGAACCCAACGAGGAGCAGAAAGAAATGATAAGCGGTTTTCAGCAAGGTATTCTCTACAAGTACTGAAATAAGTGGTAACAGATAGTTTTGTGATAAGATAAATTGTAATGAGCAACAAGTAACAAAAGTAAATAAAGTGCAGCAAGGTGGCCCAATCCTTTTTGCAGCAAAGGACAAGCCTGGACAAACTCTTATAATAGGAAAAGCGCTCCCGAGGACACATGGGAATATCGTCAAACTAGTTTTCATCACGTTCATATGATTCGCGTTCGGTACTTTGATAATTTGATATGTGGGTGGACCGGTGCTTGGGTAATGCCCTTACTTGGATAAGCATCCCACTTATGATTAACCTCTATTGCAAGCATCCACAACTACAACAAAAGTATTAAGGTAAACCTAACCATAGCATGAAACATATGGATCCAAATCAGCCCCTTACGAAGCAACGCATAAACTAGGGTTTAAGCTTCTGTCACTCTAGCAACCCATCATCTACTTATTACTTCCCAATGCCTTCCTCTAGGCCCAAATAATGCTGAAGTGTTATGTAGTCGACGTTCACATAACACCACTAGAGGCTAGACAACATACATCTTATCAAAATATCGAACGAATACCAAATTCACATGACTACTAATAGCAAGACTTCTCCCTTGTGCTCAGGAACAAACGTAATTACTCACAAAGCATATTCATGAATAAAGGATCTGAACATATGATCTTCCACCAAATAAACCAACTAGCATCAACTACAAGGAGTAATGAACACTACTAGCAACCTACTAGCACCAATCCCGGACTTGGAGACAAGAATTGGATACAAGAGATGAACTAGGGTTTGGAGATGAGATGGTGCTGGTGAAGATGTTGATGGAGATTGCCCTCTCCCGATGAGAGGAGCATTGGTGATGACGATGGTGATGATTTTCCCCTCCCAAAGGGAAGTGTCCCCGGTAGAACAGCTCTGCCGGAGCCCTAGATTGGTTCCGCCAAGGTTCCGCCTCGTGGCGGCGGAGTCTCGTCCCGAAAGGTTCCCTGCTATTTTTTTCTCATCGAAAGACTTCATATAGGAGAAGATGGGCGTCGGAGAGCCACCAGAGGGGTGCGCCCAGGGGGGTGGGGGGCGCCCCCCACCCTCGTGAGCAGGGTGTGGGCCCCCTGGCCTTCATCTTTGGCGATGATTTTTCTTTATTTATTTTATGATATTCAGTGGAGTTTCAGGACTTTTGGAGTTGCGCAGAATAGGCCTTCAATATTTGCTCCTTTTCCAGCCCAGAATTCCAGCTGCCGGCACTCTCCCTCTTCATGTAAACCTTGTAAAATAAGAGAGAATAGCCATAAGTATTGTGACATAACATGAAATAACACCCCATAATGCAATAAATATTGTCATAAAAGCATGATGCAAGATGGACGTATCAACTCCCCCAAGCTTAGACCTCGCTTGTCCTCAAGCGAAAAGCCGATAACAATAAATATGTCCTCATGTTTAGGGGTAGAGACGTCGATAAAAATAAAATACGGACATGAAGGCATCATGATTATTTCATAACAACAACATAAATAGATTTTGTCATATGATTACTCATTTTCAAGTGATGATCTTTTCACAAAGCCAAAGTATGAATCAGAAACCTTATTGGGCACTAACAATTATAATCTCAGTCATTGAAACAATTGCAATTTATCATAACATCGGAAAGAGTCTATGTCAGAGCTTAAAAGCAAGTCCACATACTCAACTATCACTTAGTCCTTCATGATTGCTAACACTCACGCAATACTTTTGGTTACGGAGTTTTTAATCGGACACAGAGAAGATAGGGGCTTATAGTTTTGCCCCACAACCTTTTACCTCAAGGGTAATGTCAACAATAATAATGCATGCTCCTCCACATCCAATTAGATATATATATCATGTTCTTTCCAACATGTTGAGCTTGCCAAAGGATAAAATGAAAAAAGAAAGGTGAAGATCACCGTGACTCTTGCATAAGGTAGAGAATAATAATAAAAGATAGGCCCTTCGCAGAGGAAAGCAGAGGTTGTCATGCGCGTTTAGGGTTGATGCACAAAATCTTAATGCAAAAGAACGTCACTTTATATTGCCCCTTGTATGTGAACCTTTATTATGCAGTCCGTCGCTTTTATTGTGTCCACAACAAGTTCGTACAAAGCTTATTTCTCTGCACTAATAAGTCATGCATATTTAGAGAGCAATTTTTATTGCTTGCACCGATGACAACTTACTTGAAGGATCTTACTCAATCCATAGGTAGATATGGTGGACTCTCATGGCAAAACTAGTTTAAGGGTATTTGGAAGCACAAGTAGTATTTCTACTTGGTGCTAAGAATTTTGCTAGCATGAGGGGGAAAGGCAAGCTCAACACGATAGAGGATCCATGACAACATACTTTATCTCGGATCTAAGAAAACATAACTCATTATATTGTCTTCCTTGTCCAACCTCAACTCTTTAGCATGTCATATTTTAATGAGTGCTCCCAATCATAAAAGATGTCAATGATAATATATCTATATGTGAAACCTCTCTTTCCTTATTACTTCCTGTTAATTGCAACGATGACCAAAGCTATATTTGCCAACTCCCAACAACTTTTAATCATCATACTCTTTCTATGTGAAGCCATTACTTTCACTAAGATCAATATGAACTCTTTGATTCTTTTTATTCTTTTTCTTCTAATCACCAAAGATCATGGCAAAATACTCAAGCCCTTGACTCAACACTAATCTTTATTATATAGCTCACAGACTCGATTACAAAGAAGGATCATAAAGCAAAACTCAAAACTAGATCATGCCATGACTTTATTCTACTAAATCAAGATACTACTAATAGGATCGAACTAAGAACAACGGTAAAGATAGGAGTTGTGATGGTGATACGATACCAGGGCACCTCCCCCAAGCTTGGTAGTTGCCAAGGGGAGTGCCCATACCCATGTGATTATGTCCTCGGAGGTGATGGAGGCGGTGACGATGACGGTGGATAATCGCACATCGATCGTAAAAGTTCCTCCAACTTGCGGATAATGCCCTTGAGCCCAGCAATATGATCCTTCAACAAAATATTCTCTTGTGTGAGATACTTGTTCTGTATACGGGCTAACTCAATCATCTTGAAGGCTTCAATCTCTGTTGGAGTGAAAAGGTTAGGTAAAGGTTGAGGGATGTTTTCTTCTTCATGCTCTGAAAGGTTTGCGCTAATAATGACAGGATATATTTTGTTTTCATCAAGATAAGCATATTTAAGATTATCAGGCAACGGTTTAAGCTCAAACACGGGATCACCCTTGGGTGGAGGAGGATCCCCTAGGATTTCAACAGGCAAATTGTGTTGCAGAATAGGTTCCTGTTTAAAGAATACTTCATCTATTTCCCTTCTTTCATTCATGAACATATCATTTTCATGGTCTAGCAAATAGTGTTCTAAAGGATCACTAGGAGGCACGGCAATAGAAGCAAGACCAATAATTTCATCCTTACTAGGCAATTCTTCCTCACGATGTTGTTTACTAAATTTAGAGAAATTAAACTCATGAACCATATCATCCAAGCCAACAGTAACAACATTCTTTTTGCAGTCTATCTTAGCATTAACAGTATTCAAGAAGGGTCTACCAAATATAATGGGACAAAAGCTATCTTGTGGAGAACCAAGAACAAGAAAATCAGCGGGATATTTGGTTTTCCCACACAAGACTTCAACATCTCTAACAATTCCCACTGGAGAAATAGTATCTCTATTGGAAAGTTTAATTGTGACATCAATTTCTTCTAACTCAGCAGATGCGATATCATGCATAATTTCTCTGTATAAGTCAATGGGTATTACACTAGCACTAGCACCCATATCACATAAGCCATGATAACAACGATCTCCTATTTTAACAGAAATAACAGGCACACCTACCACAGGTCTATGTTTATCTCTAACACAAGGTTTAGCAATTCTAGCAGTTTCACCCTGGAATTGAATAACACGCCCATCGATATTATCAGACAAGAGATCTTTAACAATAGCAATATTAGGTTCTACTTTGACTTGCTCAGGAGGAGTATAAGTTCTAATATTGCTTTTACAAACAACAGTTGAAGCTTTAGCATGATCCTTCATTCTAACAGGGAAAGGTGGTTTCTCAACATAAGAAGTGGGAACAATAGGATCATTATAAGTGACAATCTTTTCTTCAACTTTAATAGGTGCAGCTACCTTTACTTCTATGGGAGGATGATATTTAAACCATTTCTCCTTGGGGAGATCAACATAAGTAGCAAAATATTCACAGAAAGAAGCTACTATCTCAGAGTCAAGTCCATATTTAGTGCTAAACTTACGGAAAATATCGGTATCCATAAAAGATTTAACACAATCAAACTTAGGTGTCATACCTGACTCCTTACCTTCGTCAAGGTCCCAATCTTCAGAGTTGCGTTTAATTCTATCCAATAAATTCAATCTGAATTCAATAGTCTTCATCATAAAAGAGCCAGCACAAGAAGTATCGAGCATGGTGCGATTATTATCAGAAAGCCGAGCATAAAAACTTTGCATAATCACTTCTCTTGCGAGCTCATGATTGGGGCATGAATATAACATTGATTTAAGCCTCCCACAAGCTTGATCTATGCTTTCTCCTTTGCGAGGCCAAAAATTATATATATAATTGCGATCACGATGAACAAGATGCATAGGGTAATACTTTTGATGAAATTCCAACTTCAATCTTTTATAGTTCCATGATCTCATATCATCACATAGCCTATACCATGTCAATGCGTCTCCCTTTAAAGATAAAGGGAAAGCCTTCTTCTTAACAACATCATCGGCTATACCTGCAAGCTTAAATAGTCCACGAACATCATCCACATAGCATAGATGTTCATCAAGATGCTTTGTTCCATCTCCTGTAAAAGTGTTAGCTAGCAGTTTTTCCATCAAACCTGAAGGAATCTCAAAAGGAGTTTCATTTTCAATAGGTTCAGTAGGTTGAGTAGGTTGAGGAGCAACTCTTTGCTCTACTGGACAGGGTGAAGATACCCCGAACAAGCCCCTCAGACAATTACTTTCCATAGTAACAAGTGACAGAAAATTTCAGCACACTAAATAAATTTTTCCTTACCAAATTCCACCTACCAAAGGCGCTTCACTCCCCGGCAACGGCGCCAGAAAAGAGTCTTGATGACCCACAAGTATAGGGGATCTATCGTAGTCCTTTCGATAAGTAAGAGTGTCGAACCCAACGAGGAGCAGAAGGAAATGATAAGCGGTTTTCAGCAAGGTATTCTCTGCAAGTACTGAAATAAGTGGTAACAAATAGTTTTGTGATAAGATAAATTGTAACGAGCAACAAGTAACAAAAGTAAATAAAGTGCAGCAAGGTGGCCCAATCCTTTTTGCAGCAAAGGACAAGCCTGGACAAACTCTTATAATAGGAAAAGCGCTCCCGAGGACACATGGGAATATCGTCAAGCTAGTTTTCATCACGTTCATATGATTCGCGTTCGGTACTTTGATAATTTGATATGTCGGTGGACCGGTGCTTGGGTAATGCCCTTACTTGGACAAGCATCCCACTTATGATTAACCTCTATTGCAAGCATCCGCAACTACAACAAAAGTATTAAGGTAAACCTAACCATAGCATGAAACATATGGATCCAAATCAGCCCCTTACGAAGCAACGCATAAACTAGGGTTTAAGCTTCTGTCACTCTAGCAACCCATCATCTACTTATTACTTCCCAATGCCTTCCTCTAGGCCCAAATAATGCTGAAGTGTTATGTAGTCGACGTTCACATAACACCACTAGAGGCTAGACAACATACATCTTATCAAAATATCGAACGAATACCAAATTCACATGACTACTAATAGCAAGACTTCTCCCTTGTCCTCAGGAACAAACATAATTACTCACAAAGCATATTCATGTTCATAATCAGAGGGGTAATAATATGCATAAAGGATCTGAACATATGATCTTCCACCAAATAAACCAACTAGCATCAACTACAAGGAGTAATCAACACTACTAGCAACCTACTAGCACCAATCCCGGACTTGGAGGCAAGAATTGGATACAAGAGATGAACTAGGGTTTGGAGATGAGATGGTGCTGGTGAAGATGTTGATGGAGATTGCCCTCTCCCGATGAGAGGAGCGTTGGTGGTGACAATGGTGATGATTTCCCCCTCCCGGAGGGAAGTGTCCTCGGCAGAACAGCTCTGCCGGAGCCCTAGATTGGTTCCGCCTCGTGGCGGCGGAGTCTCGTCCCGAAAGGTTCCCTGCTATTTTTTCTCATCGAAAGACTTCATATAGGAGAAGATGGGCGTCGGAGAGCCACCAGGGGGGTGCGCCCAGGGGGGTGGGGGTTGCCCCCACCCTCGTGAGCAGGGTGTGGGCCCCCTGGCCTTCATCTTTGGCGACGATTTTTCTTTATTTATTTTAAGATATTCCGTGGAGTTTCAGGACTTTTGGAGTTGCGCAGAATAGGCCTTCAATATTTGCTCCTTTTCCAGCCCAGAATTCCAGCTGCCGGCACTCTCCCTCTTCATGTAAACCTTGTAAAATAAGAGAGAATAGCCATAAGTATTGTGACATAACATGAAATAACAGCCCATAATGCAATAAATATTGTCATAAAAGCATGATGCAAGATGGACGTATCAGACCCCAGCGCCCCTTGACCAATCAATGTTGACACAGTCAACTGCTGACTAGGTCCACATGTCAATCTCTACTGCTGACTGGGCATTTTTATTTCACTTTCGTATTAAATAAATTTCAAAAATTAATTAAAACTATGAAAATTCATATAAACTAAGTGGTAACTCCGATGAAAATAATTTATAGATGAAAGTTGCTCAGAAAAATACAGTGAATCCGAATACGCAACCCGTTTGTTCACCACACATCCCTAGCATAGCGAATGTGCAACAATCCCCCTCTGATAATTTGTCCAAAAATGCAAAATACCGGGAATACCTTCCCGGGTGTTTCCCCACTTCGCTAGTATCACCTACTATTGCGTTAGGTCACCTCTAGCACCGCGTATTGCCATGTTACGCTTTGTGATGCTTTGATTGCTCTGTTATTTATTGTGTTCCCCCTCCGTTACTTCTTTTCGGTAGACCCCGAGATTGTCGGCGACCCCCCAGTTCGACTACGGTGTTGACGATCCCTCCTTCTTGCCAGAGCAACCAGGCAAGCCCCCCCTGGTCACCAGATATCGCCTATTCTTCCCTCTACTGCTTGCATTAGAGTAGTTTAGCATGTTACTGTTTTGATTAATCCTATTCTGTTGCATAGCCTGTCATTGTTGCTACATCTATTGATACCTTACCTGCAATCCTAAATGCTTAGTATAGGATGCTAGTTTACCATTAGTGGCCCTACATTCTTGTCAGTCTGCCATGCTATATTATCGGGTCGTGATCACTCGGGAGGTGATCACGGGTATATACTATACATACATACTATTCAGGTGGTGACTAAAGTCGGGTCGGCTCATTGAGTACCCGCAGTGATTCCGATGTGGGGGCTGGAAGGACAGGTGGCTCCATCCTGGTAGAGGTGGGCCTGGGTTCCCGACGGCCCCCGACTGTTACTTTGTGGCGGAGCGACAGGTCAGGTTGAGACCACCTAGGCGAGAGGTGGGCCTAGCCCTGGTCGGCGTTTGCGGTTACTTCATAATAACACGCTTAACGAAATCTTGGTATTTGATCTGAGTCTGGCCACTAGCCTATACGCACTAACCAACTACGCGGGAATAGTTATGGGCACTCGACGTCGTGGTATCAGCCGAAGCCTTCTTGACGTCAGCGACTGAGCGGCGCGCACCGGGTTGGACCGCGTAACGCAACTTCCTTTGTAATGGAGGTTGCTAAGTCTGCTCACCGGCCTCCCTCGCAACGTGCAGGTGTGCAATGGGCGATGGGCCCAGACCCCTGCGCGCATAGGATTTAGACCGGCGTGCTGACCTCTCTGTTGTGCCTAGGTGGGGCTGCGATGTGTTGATCGTCCGAGGCGAGGCATGACCCAGGAAAGTGTGTCCGGCCAAAGGGGATCGAGCGTGTTGGGTTATGTGGTGCACCCCTCTAGGGAAGTTTATCTATTCGAATAGCCGTGTCCCTCGGTAAAAGGACGACCCGGAGTTGTACCTTGACCTTATGACAACTAGAACCGGATACTTAATAAAACACATCCAGACAAGTTCCAGAGACAACCCGGTGATCGCTTTCCCACAGGGCGACGAGGGGAGGATCACCGAGTAGGATTATGCTATGCGATGCTACTTGGAGGACTTCAATCTACTCTCTTCTTCATGCTGCAAGACAGAGGCTGTCAGAAGTGTAGTCTTCAATAGGACTAGCTATCCCCCTCTTATTCTGGCATTCTGTAGTTCAGTCCACCGATATTGCCTCTTTACACATATACCCATGCATATGTAGTGTAGATCCTTGCTTGCGAGTACTTTGGATGAGTACTCACGGTTGCTTTGCTCCCTCTTTTCCCCCTCTTTCCTTTTCTTCTCGGATGCCGCAACCAGATGTTGGAGCCCAGGATCCAGACGCCACCGTCGACGACGACTCCTACAACACTGGAGGTGCCTACTACTACGTGCATGCCGCTGACGACGACTAGGAGTAGTTTAGGAGGATCCCATGTAGGAGGCCTGCATCTCTTTCGATCTGTATCCCAGTTTGTGCTAGCCATCTTATGGCAACTTGTTAACTTATGTCTGTACTCAGATAGTGTTGCTTCCGCTGACTCATCTATGATCAAGCACTTATATTCGAGCCCTCGAGGCCCCTGGCTTGTATTATAATGCTTGTATGACTTATTTTACTTTTAGAGTTGTGTTGTGATATCTTCCCGTGAGTCCTTGATCTTGATCGTACACATTTGCGTGCATGATTAGTGTACGATTGAATCGGGGGCTTCACAAGACCCATCCGCTAGCTTAGCATAATGATCGTTAAGTTTTATTGCTATTGCTTTCTTGATGACTTATACATATTCCTCTAACTATGAGATTATGCAACTCCTGAATACCGGAGGAACACCTTGTGTGCTATCAAACATCACAACGTAACTGGGTGATTATAAAGATGATTTAGAGGTGTCTGCGATGGTGTTTGTTGGGTTGGCATAGATCGAGATTAGGATTTCTCACTCCGAGTATCGGAGAGGTATCTCTGGGCCCTCTTGGTAATGCACATCACTATAAGCCTTGCAAGCAATGTGACTAATGAGGTAGTTACGGGATGATGCATTACGGAACGAGTAAAGAGACTTGTTGGTAACAAGACTGAACTAGGTATGATGATACCGACGATCGAATCTCGGGCAAGTAACATACCGATGACAAAGGGAATAACGTATATTGTTATTGCGGTTTGACCGATAAAGATCTTCGTAGAATATGTAGGAACCAATATGAGCATCCAGGTTCCGTTATTGGTTATTGGTCGAAGATGTGTCTCGGTCATGTCTACATAGTTCTCGAACCCGTAGGGTCCGCACGCTTAACGTTCGATGACGATTTGTATTATGCGTTATGTGTTTTGGTGACCAAAGTTTGTTTGGAGTTCCGGATGAGATCACGGACATGACAAGGAGTCTCAAAATGGTCGATAGGTAAAGATTCATATATTGGAAGGTAGTATTCGGACATCGAAATGGTTTCGAGTGGTTCGGGTATTTTATCGGAGTACTGAGGGGTTACCGGAACCCCCCGGGATAGTATTGGGACTACATGGGCCTTAGTGGAGAGATAGGAGGGCCGCGCGCCCCCCATGGCAGTCCAAATTGGACTAGGGGAGGGGGCGGCGCCCCCCTTTCCCTCTCCTTCTTCTTCCTTTTCCCTCCGGTGAAGAAAGGAAAAGAGGGGGGGGGGGGCGAATCCTACTAGGACTAGGAGTCCTAGTAGGACTTCCCCCCTTGGCGCGCCCCCTCCTGGCCGACTGCCTCCTCCTCCCCTCCTTTATATACGTGGGGCGGGGGGGGGACCCCAAAGGCACATCAATTGTTCTCTTAGCCGTGTGCGGTGCCCCCCTCCATAGTTTACTCCTCCGGTCATAGCGTCGTAGTGCTTAGGCGAAGCCCTGCGCGAATCACATCACCATCACCGTCACCACGCCGTTGTGCTGACGGAACTCTCCCTCGACCCTCTGCTGGATCAAGAGTTCGAGGGACGTCATCGAGTTGAACGTGTGCTGAACTCGGAGGTGCCATACATTCGGTACTAAGATCGGTTGGATCGTGAAGACGTTCGACTACATCAACTGCGTTAAACTAACGCTTCCGCTTTCGGTCTATGAGGGTACGTGGACACACTCTCCTCCTCTCGTTGCTATGCATCTCCTAGATAGATCTTGCGTGATCGTATGATTTTTTTTTTGAAATTGCATGCTACGTTCCCCAACAATCTGGGGAGGAGGGGGAGGTGGGCTGGTGGGTGTGTGTCTGGTTCAGATGCGCGTCGGGGTCCGTTTGATCAGTGGGTCAGTTAGGTGTTAGCAGAATAAGGCTATGTGTTACTAGAATAAAATGATGAACAAGCATTTGAAGAATGTTAAATGTGTATAGAGAAAATGTTTATCATGTATACAAGAAATGCATACAAAATTGATCATCTATTCAAAAAAAATTTAACAAGCATTTTAAAAAAATGTTGAAAAAGTATTTTTAAAATGCGAATCAAATATTTAAAAAATGCTAAATATGTATAGAGAAAATGTTGACCATGTATTAAAAAAATGATGAATTTTTTGTTCATGTATATAAAAATGTTAAGTAACCATTTGAAAAAAAAGTTGAACAAGTATTTTAAAATGCTAATCTAGCATTTCCAAAATGTTAAATGTGTATATAAATAATGTTGACCTTGTATTAAGGAAATGACGAATTGTTTTGATCATGTATATAAAAATGTTATTGAAGCATTTGAAAAATGTGAAATGTGTATAGAAAAAATGTTGGTCATGTATTAATTTTTTTTCATGTATAGAAAAATATTAATCAAGCATTAAAAGAAAAGTTGAACAAGTATTTCAAAAATGTTAATCAAGCAATTGAAAAATATTAAAGGTGTATAGAGAAAATGTTGATCCTGTATTAAAAAATGTTAATTTTGTATTGTAAGAATGTGAACGTGTATTGGAAAAACGTTGTTGACATATATAAAAAATATGGAAAGAAACAAAATAATAAATAAAACCAAAAAAGAAACAAATTAAAGCAAAGAAAATGAAAAAAAGAAACAGATGTAATTTTGTAGAAAAAAATAAGAAAAAAAAATAAAAGAAACAAAAGAAAAAAACTAAAGGAAGACAACGAAGAAAGAAAAAAGAAAAGAAAAGAAAAGAATGAAAGAAATGGAGAATAACAGTGAAAAAACAAGCATGTTTCGTGTTAAGAATAACCGCCCTACTTATCCATCACAAAGACGAGCCTAGCATAGTGACTAGTCGCACTTCCTGAATTAGCTGAGGCATGTGCCCTTCGGCGAGCAGTTAACCTTGCACGTGAGATGGGATGTGATTCGGTGATATTCGCCTCCGATTGCCTCTCTTTGGTGCAGAGAATCAATTCCCATGTTCGGGATCGTTCACTCATTGGTGCTGTGGTCTCGGAGATCAAAGATGGCACGTCGAATATTCTTTTTTCTCGGGTCAAATTTATTCGTCGGTAATCTAATGTTTTAGCTAATAATTTAGCTAAGTCTTGTTTGGGGTGTAATGGTATTTGTGTTTTCACTTCTACTCCGGAATGTGTCCGAGAAACTCTTTGTAATTATGTTGCTTGATTAATAAAGTGCCGATGTTTTCTCAAGAAAAAAAATGGCGAGTCGCACTTCTTGTGAACAGGGAGAGCAGGGTGCAAGACTTTCTATCGTCTCGCTTAATGCGATACATTGTCACCGCGTCCGACGCACCCACAGGCCTATAGTTGATGTGACACGACGAACCACGATCTTTTTGTTCCAGAGTAATGAAATCGGCGCTTCCTGGGCTTAGTAATGGGCTTGGCAGGATGTGTAAGAAAGAAGGTCCTGGCGGTACGGTGGTGCCACCAGTCATTTGGGCCGTTTTGATTTTTGCTTGGACCACGCTTATCCTCGGAAAGAAAAAAACAAAACGCTATATAAGGTGCCATCGCTCGGTTCGAAGGGTTTCCCCTCGTCTGGATCTCAGCCGCCGCACCCGAAACACGCCCAGAGCGCCCTCTGGATCTGGCTGACGCACGAAGTGGCTCAAAGCAAAGAGCGCGAAGGAGCGCCCTCCGGATCTGGCTGACGTACGAAGTGGCTCAAAGCAAAGATTGCGAAGAGCGCGAAGGATTTGCAGATACTCCGTAAAATCACTTTATGGAGTCTCTGCCAATTCTTCGTGTTCTTAACGTCTTTGCAGTTTATTGCGTATCTTCAATGATTGACATCGGTTTGGTACTTCGTATGTGAAGCTTTTTTGACATCTGTTTTATGAATTTTTGTGTTTTTGTGGTCTAGGTTTGGTCCATGGAGAATGAGTCAAGATAAGGCCGAAAGATTTTTCCTCGCAATGGTGTCTGCGCAAGTCCTAATTTTTTTTTTGGTCTCGTCGTTTCAGGTATGATAGGTAGTTCTTTTGTGTGTGTGTGTGTAGAAATCCGCTTGTCATTCTTTAGTCCCCCGATTCTAACTTGAAAGGGGATTTTGGATTTGGTATGCTGAACATTTTTTGACACTATTTTGTATCGAATGTTCTCCTATTGCCAGCCTATATGGGAAAAATTTGGTCATTTACCACACTTTACTTCCCTATTTGATGATTTGCTCCTTGTGTACCCGGGGCAAATCATCAAACCCGGAAGTAAAATGTGGCAAATGACAAAGCCCCCATGGGTGGGCTGAGTTTGTATCAACAATCTTCTCCTGCTATCAATTCCAAATAGCCATTTAACATCTTAGCTACCTTGTTTTTCATCAGTAATCGACCGATCCCACCAGAAGGTTGGACGCCGACCCGCATTGGATCCCTATATACAAAAGCAGCTGGCTAGAAAACGGGGGGACGAACAGAGCCTGCCTAGCAAAAAAAGCCGCCGCCGCCCCCAGCCCTCAGCCCTCCCCCCTCCTCCTTCCTCGTGCCGCCCGCAGCAGCCGCTCCCGTGATGGCGAAGAAGCGAAGCTCCAACAAAGGAGGGCGACGGGGCAAGAGAGGTGGTGCCCCGCCAATGCTGGTGCGCCGCGTCGTTTTGTGGTACCCATCTCCCCACGTCTTCTCTTGTTTTGTCCGGTGCTCTGATTTGATTTGTTTTATCAACTGAACCCTGATCGACGATTTTATCTCCTGTGTCTGTCCTGTACCTATATCCCGCCTGGTTGAGGATTTGATCCTTGTATTAGTTTAAGGTCCGAACAGTTGTGCCATATGCATGCAAGGTGTTTGGATTCTTGTGTGCATGCAACCTATTCGGCGGTTTGCGCCTTTGCTGTTTGGCAGTGTGCGCGCGCCCAGTCTGGTCAACTATTTCATTCATTTACAATTTAAATGAACCACAGATTTCTAGACGAACAGGTAGAATTGGCCATCTGAGCAATACGGCTCAGTCAACTGAACATGGCAATTTGGCATTCTTGTTTTCCATGCTAGTGATCCATGGCAACAGGAATGGTGACAAGTGACAACACTTATGTTTGCCATGCACGCATGCACCATGCTGCTCCCCTTCCATTTATAGTACTACAATGCATTGTTTTACAATGTACCAATCTTTTCTGCCCGGCTTTATTCCACCCTAAACATGATAGAAGAAAAGAGGGTCCTAGTAGCAGTAAAGAGTCAAAATAAAGAACATTTCGGTCGTGGTGTTTAAGTTCGAGTCGACCCCTGCGTGGTACAAATATTTCCAAGTGACTGCAGCGATTTGGTTGTTTATGGTTTGGCTCGAAAGAGCCAACATTGCTGTTTTGCTAGTCATATAACACAGGGACTCATGTTTGCTGGATAAAACTGGTACATTTTGTCATTTACACAACACTATTGTTTTTCCTGGATGAGAAGGATTTTTTTTTTATCAACTGTACCTTGTTCGACAATTGCTTCCCTGTGTCCGGTACCATCACCCCTGTGTTTGAGGATTTGATCCTTGCTAGTTTAACTTCCCAACAGAAGTGGCACATGCATGTAAGGTGTTTGGCTTGGACTGTTTCATCCATTTAGAATAGAATGAACCACACATTTGTAGCGACAGGTATAAGTGTCCATCTAAACAAAACGGCTCGGTCAACTGAACATTCTTGTTTTCCACGCCAGTCATCCATGGTAACAGGAATGCTGATAAGTGATAAAACTTGTGTATGCCACATGTACCATGCTTTCCTTCCTTTATACTACTACTACAAAGCATTGTCTGCCTGTCTTCATTCCAGCCTAAATGTGATAGAAGAAAAGAGTCAAACTAAAGAACATTTCGGTCGTGGTGTTGCATACCATCACGTTTAAGTGTGAGTCGACGCCTATGTGGTGCACATATTTGCAAGTGGCTGCCGTGTGTTTGTTGGTTATGCTTTGGCTCAACAGAGTCAACACTGCTAGTAATATAGCACAGGGACTCACTATTGTTTGCCGGATAAAATTGGTACATTTACACAACACTATTGTTTTTCCTGGGTGTGCACTGATCAGTTTCCCGAAAAACATATTAATGTGCACTCACTATTTTTCTTGTGCGCATAACACTTGTTTTTCCTGGTGTGTTGGTGGTACATCAGAGTACATAGATTCTCCTGGTTACACGGTTGAAAACTTGGTTTTCTTTTTTTCTTTTTCAGTTCAACGAGCAAAAGAAGTTTAACGTTCCTCCAAGCTGCAGGAGTGATGACCCTGAGGTAAACAGATTGAACGACAACTTGGCTGTCTACTACGGGGCCATGGCAACCTGCAGGGAGAACGTGCACGCTCTGCTGGTGGAAGAGCTCCAGGACAGTAACGTGGGTCTGAAGCAAGCTGAGGCAAGGTATGAGGGAATGAAGGTGACCGCGCGCAGGATGGCACAAATTACAAATAGGCTGGGCAAGCCGATGCCTTTCCCTTCCCACTTTAAGCATGCCGTGAAGCTGTAGATTAGTTGGAAGTATGAATGAGGTGAGAACGGTACGAGAATTCTGTTCTGTAGACTGTTAAATTGGGAGTAGACTGTTAACTTGGGAGTATGGATGACCGGAGAGGAATTCTGTTCTGTAGACTGGTTGCATTTGAACTTTCAGCATTTCTAGAGAACCAATATGATTGGATTTTGTGATATAAAATTCGGCAAGTCTGGTTGGATTCTCGATTGGTTGTTTTTGCCGGCACTCTTTCCACTCTAAAAATACTACTGCATATATCTCCCTTGTTCATACGGGCATTTCCAGGATCGTCCGGATGGTCTACCCAGATGACTAAACGGAGAGCGTTTTCTTTCGGCTGAATCGTCCGGACTCCGTCCTGGACGTCGGAGGCTGCTCTTTGCTCAGCCGCTATTTCAAAAGATCAAAAATCACTATAGGTTCTATTACTTGTGCTGGCATCAGCTTTAGTCCCTATGGTTACAAATACCCGAAATATAGTCATCAAACGTGCTCTAAAGGGTCATCTACGGTCCATTATACGGTTTTGTGTACGTATTCGCTGATCTGGCCTTCGTCAACCTGTGCCACGCGTGCGCTGACTGCTATCTCCTCTCGTCCGCCTGAATACGCAGGAAAGCAGGGGTATTTTTACAAAAACGCCAGAGAACAAAACAGTTGCCCCCACCGCACCTGACCGAGCTCTCCTCCCCCCTCGCTCTTCTCTTCGTCCGAGATCATGGTGGGACGTGACGACGAGATCGACGCGCGGTTTGCATCCTCTCCGCCGGAGAAAGAACTGCGTGGCCCTTGTCGCCCAGAAGACCCTAGATAATCCTCCCCATGGCCACGGCTAGGTTGCGATCCCCGTCGGCGTTCACCATACGTGGGATCCTCCAACGTCACTCCTCCGCGAGACCCGCCATCGCCGGCGAGCCCCCGCACGCCGTCTCGGGTTCCTCCCCACCACCTCCTGCCCCCGTGGTCGCCCCCGGTGTGACAATGGCTAGATTTGATCCGCGTGGTGCTGCGTAGCTTCGAGCTGAGGCGTGTGACGCGATTTTGCCGCGTGGTGGTCGCTCTCCTAGTGCGATTAGGTGCTACGATTAGTGAATCGCTCTTCCTGCTCCCGATGGCCACGACCGCCGGCCAGACTGGAGCTGCAGCCGAGGCGCCGACGCCGTGCCGGAACCCAGCCGTGCTCGGCTCAATGGAGAACTTCAGCCAGTGGAAGGAAGCCAAGCCCCACACCGCCGTGACCAAGGATTCAGAGGAGGAGAACTTGGTCACGCTCTCCGACCCAGTGACGGCCCTGGCCATAAAGCAAGAAAAGCCGGCGGTGAGCTCGGACTACACCCGACTCGCTCTGGACGACCATGTCCTCCGCCACATGGCCCTCCGTGCGTGCAGAAGGCCCGCCTCACGCTCCGGAGGTCCTCGTCGACGATTGCATGGTCCACCCTCGTGAAGTTCCGGTGGTTGCCGCCGTCGGCTGTCCGCCTCCGCCCCCATGCTGCTTCGCTGAGGCTGCTTTCCCTCGGTCTAGTGGACGATGTTGTTGCTGCTTCTGCCGTCATCCTCTCCTGCATCTCCTCGCCGACGCACCCTCCCATGCTGCTTGCGTCGCCCCTGCTCGACATGGCCCAGGCCATCTTCCCTTATGCTGCTTGCCCCAATATGATAGATTTTTCTAATTTCACTCCAAGAATCCTAGCTCTCCCTGACGTTGAGTTCATAATTGAACACCGTTGTGTAGTGGAAGTACCGACATGTTACAGAGTTCAAAATACTTCCAGTTTCCAATTGATTTATGATTTTTTTGAGAGTACGCCAAAAGCGTACCTTAACTTTATAGAAGAAAAGAGCAGGAGTCACAAAACAAGAATGGAAGCAAAGCTTCCAAAGCGAAACGCACACCTTAGCACACCCACCGAACTAGCCTATGCCTACACTCTCACAAAACGATCCAAAACCTCCTCCTCCTAACCCGGCTAGTCTCCAATCCTTGAGTTCTGTAACAATGGCATGTGCCAGTTCCGACGCGGTCTTCTGCTGGTTCAACCGATGAAAAACTCTGGCGTTGCGCTGCTTCCAAAGAGCCCAAATGGTCACAATGACCACCGTATCAAAACCGCGCTTTTGGCCTTTCCTGAAGTTAGATCTCGTGGTCAACCACCAATCAAGTAAAGTGTCCACCTGAGTAGGGGTAGAGCCCCTCAATCTCAGCTCCTCGAACATGTAGTGCCACACTTCCCTGGCATAGACACACTGGATGAGAATGTGCTCCGTATTGTCTTCGTCTTGCAAACACGTGTAGCAGGTGGACGGATCACTTTGGAGTCCATGCCTCGCTCTTCTGTCAGATGTCCAAATCCGGTGTTGCACGGCCAACCACGCGAAGATTTTGCACTTAAGGATAGCCCAACTTCTCCAGATGCAAGTGGCGTAGGGTGCCCTCTCAGCACCCTGACACAGACGATTATAAGTGGATTTCGCCGTATAAACTCCGGAAGGGTCAGCCGGCCAGGAAAAACGGTCTTCACTAGTAGGGTCACGGGTGATCGTGCTGATCGCAAGGTTGAGGTGCAATAGCTGCATGTGGCCAACAAAGTTTACATCTCCGCTGATATCGAGTAGCCATCGCCCTTCCAATAGACCTTCCTCAACCGTGCGTCGATTTATAGTACGTGTGTCCACTAGAGCATGAATGAGTGGTGCAATGTCCTTAGCCGCAAAGCCATGAATCCATCTGTCTCTCCAAAACAAGACCTTGCTGCCCCTTCCCACAGAAATATGCACCAAACTATCAAACACCTCTCGGGCCTCTCTGTCCACCGCCATGGGCAAACCTTGCCATGGCCTGTCTAGATCAGTCCTGCGGAGCCACTCCCACCGCACTCTCAAGGCTAGCCCCTGAAGCTGGAGATTACGAACACCCAACCCACCAAGCAAAGTAGGTTTACACACCAAGCTCCAGGCCACAAGACATTGTCCACCGTTCACTTTCTCTTTGCCGGCCCAAAAGAACGATCGCATCCATTGTTCAATCTCTTCCAAAACCCAAACCGGAGCTTCAGTGACCATGAAGTGGTGGATGGGTTTGGCCGCGATCACAGACTTGACAACCACCAAACGTCCAGGTCGGTGAATCAGGCCCCTTTGCCAAGCGGGGGCGAAGCTCTTGGCTTGGTCAAGCATGGGCTGCCATTCTGCCCTCGAGAGCTGCTTAATTGCCAATTGCAGACCGATGTATTTGCAAGGGAAATTGCCCAGCCGGCACTGTAATATGGACTCCACCCGAGCACTGTCACTGTTGTCCCCATGAATCATAATAGCCATGGATTTTTGGTACTTGATCCTCGGGCCGGAAGCCTTGCCAAACAGAAGCGTCGTCTTGACGAATGCGAGGTCCAACGTCAGGGGTTTGAGGAACATAACAGCATCGTCTGCATAGATAGACACCGATTGGTGTGCTGCGATGCCCGGAAGGTTGCTGATAACGCCAAGATTGGCGGCCTTGATCATAATGCGCGACAACACGTCCATAGCAATGACAAATAACAGGGGTGAGACAGGATCCCCTTGCCTAAGACCCTTAGCGTGGGTGAAGCTTCTGCCGGGAACCCCATTGATGATCACCTTAGTGGAGGCAGTCCATAGCAGAATGGCGATCCACCCACACCACTTGTGGCCGAAACCTTTGCACCTCATAACATCCAATAAGAACGACCAATTGAGGGAGTCAAAAGCCCTAGAGATGTCCAACTTCAGGAAAACACTAGTCTCCTTGCGAGAATGCAACTTCCTAGCCACTTGCCTCACCAGGAGGAAGTTATCGTACAAATGCCTCCCGCAAATGAAAGCCGATTGATTGACTGTCACAATTTCTTCCATCCTTCGTCTAGCTCTGTTGGCAAGCAATTTGGCGAATATCTTAGCCACGCTGTGTGGTAGGCTAATGGGTCGAAAGTCACCCACCTCCTCCGCGTCCGGTTTCTTCAGGATGAGGACAATGTGGGCTCGATTGAGCTTGCCAAAACCACACCCATCACCAACGTAGAGCTTATGGAACACCTCCATGATCTCGTGCTTGATGATCGGCCACACCTTTTGATAGAAGGCGACAGTGAACCCATCCAGGCCTGGGGCCCACTCCGGGTGCATCTCTTTTATCGTGCTCCAAACTTCCTCTTCGGTGAATATAGCATCCAGCTCCGAGAGATCGAGCTCGACCATGTCTAGAAAATCAAGATCAATGTCGGCTTCTCTAGCGTAAGCGTGACCCAACAGCTGCTCAAACGCCTTAGTGAAGATCTCCTCCTTCCTCTCTTGTTATGAGACCAACTCGCCATTGTGCCTAATGTGAGGGATGAAATTTTTTGTTCTCCTGCCGTTCGCCACAGCTTGAAAAAGTTTGGTATTCGCGTCCCCTTCGCGGATCCATCTCAAGCACGATCGCTGCCTTTCTATGTGCGTTGTAGAGAGGCTAAGCCCAAGAGAGCATGCTTAAGCGTTCTCCTCAACCACCTCTCCCTCCAATCCAGGCGGTGAGCCTCCATAGCTTTGTCGAACCTCAGAATAACGTAATTAGCAATCGTCATCTGAATTTTAATGTTGCCGGTCTTCCGTTGGCCCCAGGCTTGAAGGCCAGAAGCAGTATTCCTAAGCAACACGTTTAGCGTCTTGAAAGGGTCAATGATATCTTCCTCGCAGACCTAGACGTCTTTGACCGCTTGCTCGAATCCTTCCAACCGGGCCCAATAAATCTCAAACCGGAAGATCCGAGATGTTAGAAGATAGGGCTTGGAGCAACACATTAGGAAAGTTGAGCTCCCAGTCAACCGAGACAAGGACCCGGTCGATCTTTATTAACGCAGCCTGATCCCTTTCATTAGACCAAGTGAAACGCCTACCGTGCATGTATAGCTCCTTAAGCTCATTGTTGTCCACAAACGTCTTGAACTTCCTCATCATGCTCCTGTTGAGGTTAGGGTTGTTCTTCTCATTGGCGCGAAGGATCATGTTAAAGTCACCAAGCACCATCCAAGGCCCCGGGGACATGTCCCTACGGTGCTAGAGATCGACAAGAAATTGCGTCTTAAGCTCATCCCCTTGGAGGCCATACACCACCGAGAGCCACCACTCCGAGCCATCTCTACTATGCACCAAGCCGAAGAGGAAATTGGTGTCGCAAATGATGTTGTTTATAGTTAGACATGCACTACTCCAACCCAGGAGGATTCCACCCCTAGTCTCCAACGCAGGTAAATGGGCAAAACCATCAAACGATGGTCCAATGCATTGCATTACTAAAACGGGTCGAATACATCAATCTTCATCTCTTGGAGACAGACAAGGTTCACCTTGGACTCAACAACAAACTCCCGGACAGCATTTCTCTTGGCGGGGCTGTTAAGCCCCCTCACGTTCCAACACAGCACCTGGGGATTCCAATCCATGAAAGCGGAAGGAACACCCAAACACCCCTGCAGTCGAGGAAGATCAAGCCGCGCTCAACACCTCCACACCGCCAGAGCTTGAAGCCGGAGCTGGCGGCACCTCTTTGCCAAAGAGTGCAGTGATCACCCTCACGTGCTCTTCCCTCAAAGGGAGTCAAAGATCTCTGCCAACTCAGCGATAGTATCTTCATTGCCTTCTAGATCCTCCGGAACCAGACCGAGAGCTCGCATGAGGACGTTCTCAGCCTGCGTGGCCTTGGACTTGGCAGCCGGAGCCCTTTTGGTACTCCTCGTGGCCCTGTGCGGGGTGAATGGCTCTGCTTCAGACCTGAGAGAGGACTGAACCTCCAAGAGGATGGGTGGCGCAAGCTTCCTGGCCAGCGATTTGCAGAACCACTTCATTTTTCCATAAGCAATCACTTCCTGTGGAGTCATCCCCCCCTCGCAGCCCTGAATACGTTGTTGCATGTCCTCCTGCACGTTGGAAGTGGCCAGCACGAGTGCGTTGTCCTCAGAGGCCGCCACGTGTGGCCTCACATCCCCAGAGGCCGGGGGACAACACCAATCATGTGCGGGACCTTCTCCTGCAATGGGATCTCCACAGTGGCATGCAACACGTCGCTGTGGCCAATCAGGGTGGCTGAGTGCGACAACACGACATCTGAAGCTTCCGTACATGGTCCCACCTCTTCCGGCACATGGGCGGTTCCCACCACCGGATCGAGCAATGGGCCCGCCACCACCACAACTGGGGCCGCCAAGGGCGCTTCCACCGAAGGCGTGGGGGTGGGCGCCTAGCCTATCGCAACATGCGTCTCGGGCGGAGTGGTCTCCAGTCGAGCAACCACGCAGGGCCCACCCGCTTGCTGCACACCAATGGACACCCGTTCTGGAGACGCGACTGGAACCACGCTCCTCGAATCATCCACCAACGTCCTCGGAGTGGATGATTGGCCACCAGCTGGCAGCGCTGGGGAGGCCGAAACCAACTTGGGATCACCAACTCCCATTCGCGGAGCTGGGGTTTGGCCTGTGGCGCCCGAATGATTTGAAATCCCATCTCCTGAGCTTGCTGACGCCACCAAACGTTCAACCGTGCCCCCGAGGCGGTCAAAAGCAGACCGGCGTGAGGTCAGCCTATCCTGAACCGGGAGCGCTGGCCCACCCGGCCCCGCGAGCTGCACCGGATCCAAAGGGGGCAGTTGCCAAGCCGCCGGCGCCCGACCATCCGCCACCACGGCGGCGAAAGACCAGCCACCCGCCGCGCCCGCACGTCCGGGCAGATTGTCACCACGGTTATCACGCACCCCAAACTGCCAATCGCACCTGCGCGCTGACCCTCCTCTTCCCATGTCCAAATCTGACTCAGGCACGCCGCTATGGCCACTCCCACACGAAGCACCGGTGAGAAACCATGGCTCCTCCCCTTGGAGGAAAGTGGTGACCGCGGCCAGGTGAATCAGAACACGATACTGCAGAGTCTTCGGCAGAAAGGCCTCCCGCACCGCCAGCCACCTCTGAGTGGGGATCGACTCTAGATCGGCCGTCCAAGCAATCAACTTGAAAGATGCCAGATCAGACTGCGACGAGGTCTCTGGCGCTATGGACTCGACGAAGCAAGACCCGCCCAAAAGGCTCTCCACCACCTCAAGCTCCCAGGCATGGGGAGGAATCCCCTCCAGCTCCGAGCTGACCCTAGTCCTCAATGCCGCGAACACTGCCTAGTTCTGCCTGATCCAGCGCCTGAACGCAAACCTGAGACCTCTGAACTCCAACACCGGCTGTAGCCCCACACTGATCCTATCTTCTTGCCTAGAGAACACAACCAAGAAATCCTCCGGCGAGAACCTGTGGACTGAGACCCAGTCAGGAGAGATGCCCCTCTTCTCTTGCAACGCCCGAAGCATCAACTCCGGCGAGAGCTCGGACTTGTCACCACTCGCGAAGACCACCATGGCGTTGTGCAGCCTGCCCTCGAGCTCCACCATGGCCCTAGATCTCCGGACGACACAGAGATCGGTCGGCTCTGACTCCATGTCCCTCGACACCACAAGCTGCGGGGGCGCAGGGCGGGGCCACGACGCCAGCGCGAGGGCGGCCACGGGCAGCAAAGCAGAAGGCGTCGGCGTCGGCAGCTTGGACGGGCCCGAGCGCGGCCCCACACGCGCACCCGCCGAGCATCTGGCGGCCTTGGCGATAGCGTCACGCCGGAGGTCGTCGATCGGCGACGGGCTGCGAGGCCTCTTGCACTGGCTGGCGATGTGACCAGGCAGGCCGCAGCGGAGACACACCACCTGGTTGGTGCAATCTTTGAGGAAGTGCCCCTTCTCAAGGCACTTGAAGCAGCGATCTCGCATCTCCAGCGAGATGTAAACGCGGCCAGGCGACAGACGCCGAGGGGCCTCGGCCGCGGGCCGCTCCTCACGCCGACGCTTCCAGAGAGTCCGCTTGGACGCAGGTGCCGGCAGCCACGACGAGATCCGGTGTGACGGACCGCCTTCGGGACCCTCCAAAGGCCCCACCGGTGGAGCCCCGACTCCGACCGCGCCCGAGCTCGCTGACACAGACACAGACGAGAGCCCCAGACCGGAGACGACCGGCCGCTCGCCCTGGAAGGACGAGGCCACAGACCGCGGACTCGAAACCATGGGAGATGGCGGCGGACTCGAAGGAGAAGAAAGAAGGCACACCACGGTGCGGAGCGAGAGGAAGGGTGGCCGCCATAGTTAGAGTGGCTAGCGGCGGGAAGGTGGCCGCCGTAGCCGGAGTGGCTAGCGGCGGGAGGACGGGAGGGTGGCTCTCGCTCTCACTCTCGCTCTCTAATCACCACAACCAAGCCTATTGTGACTATTGATTTATGATTCACTAGTAAAAAATTATGTTCCGAACTCTGCAGCCAAGTGAAGCAAAAGGAAATTGCTAAGCAAACTAGTCTATGTGCCTTTATCCGAACTGAATGAGAAATTTGAGTTCAGAGAAAAGATGGCTCTGCATCTTCTAGGCAACTGAAGTGAGAATTTTTTTATGGCCGGCCCTGGCCAACACGACGAGTGCTCCTGCCCTCGTAGCCGCCGCCACAAGAGCACTGTCGGCGCTGTCGCACGGGTCACCGCCGGCTCGGACAGCACCCGGCCTCCTCACGTCACCGACGCCGGCGCATGATTGGAGACCAGCACCACCTGCGGTTGCCAACCAAGAGAGGCAGCAGGTGGGTGCAACTAGCTGAAGTCGAGTCGCAAGATGAGGTCGTGCCCGATGGGAGCATGCGCGTCCTCGGCGTCGCCATCTTACTTGTAGAAGTGTATACTCTAACCAATGCAACCAAAATACCGATCTGATGGAAAAGACTAAGCAGCACATTATAAGTCCACACTCCCCCTCACGTGTGGATACCTCAGACCTAAACATGGATCGAAAGTGGGCTGCAATTTAATTGCGCCAGCCGAGTCTTGAACTCAAGACCTCTTGGCCCTAATACCATGTATCATCCTAAGCACGATCCAAACCCTAGCCGCCGCCGCTTCCGCACCCCCCGGGCGGACGACTTTCATGATCGCCGCCAGGGGCCGCGCCGCCCGTACCTAGGGTTCGTCCGCCGCCCGTGTTGGCCGGCTGCCCTAGAGAGTCTTTTTCTCGAGCCCTTAATCCGGGTTTTTTCCGCTCTCTCGCCGGTCGTTTGATCGACATTTTTCTTTTTGGTTTTTCGATCTACTCTTGATCGGTTTGCGTCGCCCGCCATCGCCGTCGACCCCCGTGCGCCTCTACTCCGACCCTGGTGCGACCAGCCGACCTCTCCTCTGACCTGGTGGCCACGCGTGCGGAGGCGGCCCCTCCAGGCCAGCCGCCGTCCGCGCGTCGGTTCACCCGTCGCCCTGCGCCGACCGTCACCGCCCTGCTCCGACTGGGACACCTGCATCGCCCCAACCCGGCGGCCTCGCGCCATGCGACGGTCAATCATAACCGTCGCTTGCGCGCCGGCCCGCCCATCGATCCACGTCACCCGCCTCCGTCGTGTCTGCACGGCGGCCCGTCGGTCTACCTCACCGGCCTCGTCCTCGACTGCGTCGAGATGACTGCATCAGACTCGTCGGCTACCTCAGCTCGGGCCCCGCTGCTACATTGGTCGCTCGGGCCTCGCTGCCCGGGTGCCGGTGCTGACAAGCTCGTTCGCACGACGTCCCACGCCGTCCGTCGTCGCCGGCCTCATCCCCAACCTCGCGCGCGATCGGCTTGATCACCCGCTCGCCACCGCGATCCGCCTCCTCTCCGCCGCGCGACCGACCTGGGCCGTTGGTGACACGCGGCTCCGTAGGTCCCGTGAAGATCGTCCCGAGTACCGCGTGCCTCTCCGGCGATCGAGCATCGGGTTGCCGCTGCGTCGCCCTGTCGGGCCGCAGCGCCGCCACTCCGTGGTTCCCCTCGCGGCTGCATCAACTCATGCATCGCCGCTGTGTCGCCCCTGCGGGCCGTAGTGCCGCGATACGCGGTCCCAGCCGCCGCCCTGAGGCCGTCCCCGCTGTTGCACCGCCCCGCGCTCCGCCGCTGCACCGCCCCTTTAGGCCGTAGCGTCGCGGCCCGCGGTCCCCGCTGACACCCCGAGGTCTTCCTGCCGTCGCCTCGACCTGCCCGCTGCAGCTGCATCGCCCCTTCGGGCCGTAGCGCCGCGGCCCGCGGTCCACTCCGCCGTCACCGCGCGTCGACCTCCCGTGGTATGCGCCGCGCCATCTCTCTTGGCGCAGGAACGCCACCGTCCGCGCCGGTCTTCGTCACGTTGTCAGGGTTCTTCGCCCACTTCGAGCACCACCGCTGCACTCGTAACCTAGCCGCCGCCGCCGCCGTCAAGCCGCTGCCGCCGCTCTTCTTTGGCTGCTGCCACCGCTACCACCATAGCCGCTGCAGCCACCCGTCCACCCCCTTCGTCTTCGTCCAGCACCAGCCCGTCGCCAGCGTCGCCGTCATCTACCCCGACCGCTTCATCTACTCCGACAACCGCGGGCGACATTGGCCCCGCACTGATTGGCGCCGCAACCGTCGTCGAGTCCTTCTCTAGTGGCCTCTCCGACTTCTTCGACATGGCGTATAGCTTGTGCAGGTCCCTCATCTATGCATGCGCGGTGCTGGCAACACCGATGCGTGCCTTCATCTATGACGTGTCCCCGGGCCTAGCAAGCCTGGTCGGTGCTTTGTCAACTTCGTCTTCATCCGTCTACGCATGCCCGGTGCTGGCAAAACTAGTGCGTGCCTTCGTCCACGACGTGTCCCCGGGCTTGGAAAACCCTCCTTCACGTGTCATCAACAACATCTTCTTACCGGCGCACCACTACTTCGACACCACTGTGCCCATGCTAACTCGGTGCCCCCTTGCGCCCGCGGCTCCATGGTGAATCCCTCGACAACGGCTACCCCGACTCGACATCAACCACGGCATTCTTCGCACGGCTACCTCGACCACGGCTCCACCACCTACGCTCTCGGCTACCACGACAAACGGCACAAAGGGCTACCGCCTTGCTTGAGCAACCTCGTCGGTTGCCATTCCAGCCACGACTTCGTGATGCGTCAACCGTTACGACTGTGGGGGGGGGGGGGGGCGTCCGTCGGCTTGCCTTGGGATTCTTCTCCAGTCTCACCGTCTGCGTCGCTACCATTGTGACTGCGGAGGGATGTTGAGTAACGTGATTGTATTAGGAAACATAGGATAAACTAGAAAGTATTCTAGCTTGTCTTGTACTCCAAGTAGATCATTCTACTCCTATATATATGCCCACGAGGCTCAAGCAATACAACAGACTATTCCACCATACCCTCTCTCTCCCTTCTAACACTACCACTCCCTCCTCAACGTCCCAACGAGAATGGTGCAGAACCATCATGGTCGACCGCAGCGTCCTGTCCTCCTCGAGTACGCCGAAGGCGTCGGTGAACTCGCTTTGCCATGCGGCCATGGAGCTCCCGCTGCTCGCCAAGCACAACTCGGACTACTGGATTAGCATCACGGCGTCCGAAGTGGTGCGGCCGCTCGTCGTGCTGCTGTCGCACCGTGCAGCTGCTGCAGGAGCTCGGGGTCACCGCGTTGCTCAACCTGTCAATCTGCAACGAGAACAAGGCCATCATGGTCGAGGCCGGCACAATACGGCCGCTCGTGCACACGCTCAAGTCCGTTGCATCGCCCGCGGCCAGGGAGAGCGCCGCGCGCGCTTTGATCCGCCTCTGCCAGCTCGACAGCGCCGCCGCCGCAGCCGTCGGCCACGCGGGCGCTATCCTGCTATTGGTATCCCTCCTCAAGACCGGCGGGGCGCGCCGGAAAAAGGATGCGGCGCCTCGGCTGCGGCTCCTATCTTGCTGGTGGTCATGGCCATTGGGAGCAGGAATGAGCATGTTGGTGGCGTCGTTCCAGCGCTGGTACTCGCCGGCGCCGATGAGCGTGTGCATCTCATCGATGAACAGTATGATCTTGCCGCCGGAGGCCTCGGCCCACCTGATGACGCCCTTCATGTGCTCCTCGAACATACCGCGCCACTACGTCCCAGCCACGATTTAATAACTGGCAGTTTTGCAAAAAAGCCCCTGCGTACATGTGTATTCGAGTGAGTTGGGCACATGTGACAGTCAATGCACACTTGACATCGGTTGACTAGAGCCAGCTCAGCACATACGTACACAAAACCGTATAATGGACCGTAGATGATCCCTAAAGCAAGTTTGGTGACTGTATTTTGGGTATTTGTAATCACAGGGACTAAAGCTAGCGCCAGCGCAAGTAATAGGACCTGTAGTGAATTTTTCTCATTTCAAAATGCACCTCCCAGATGTCCGGACTCCTCTGCGTAGCTGTTCTGTTTTGACCCAGCCAGATCATTCGGGCAGGTCACCTAGTGCACCAAACGGCTCTATTTGCCTTGTGCTATAAATTCTGGGAGAATATCCGGTGCACCGAACTCACGTTGCATATTTTAAATGTTTATAAGAAAATCTGAGAAAAAATTAGCACATTCACATAACATTAATTTAGGTTAGCACAAAATTTCAAGTCAAAATTCGAAACATAGTTTGGAAAACAAAAATGACATTCAACATTGTATAGTACATAACATAAGTTGGACTTCAGATTTGACCCATTAGCACACTGATGTAAAAATTGTCATTTTTATATCTCAAGAAAAGTTTCAAATTTTGATACGGAATTGTGTGACAAAATAATTAATGTTGTGTCAATCTGCTAGATTTTTTCTTCAAATTTTCAAAAATAGTCTACGGTATTCGGTGCACCGGTAGCACAAGTGTGGGTGCACCGGATACATTCCCTGTAAATACCCCTCTCCCACTCCGGGAGAGGGTTGACCACTACAATCAATATTTCCCCAAGAACACAAGTGCTCCCTCTCATCATCTTCTACACCAAATCCAAGATCCCGTGATGATTTGTGAGGGTTCTTGAGAGTTGTTCCAATCAAAAGATAGATCCACTCCTCCCTCTTGTGACCAAAGCACATCGTGATTTGAGCAAGTCTTGAGCTCCCCCATGATCTTGTTACTCTTGGATGTTGGAGACTCCTAGGCGTTGGGAGTATTCTAGCGAGGAATCAAATATCGTGATTACCTGTGGATTGTCTGTGAAGGTTTGGATACCACTAGTGATTGAGAAACGCCTTCATGGTGTTGTCTCAAGGGGAGAATAGGATGGGCCTTCATGGTGTTGGTGTGCCTTCGTGGTAACATTCACCCCTCCACGATGACTAGCTTCCCTCCAAGGAAGTGAACATCAACATAAATCCTCGTCTACGGAGTTGCGGTTATCCCTAAACCTAACTCCCCACTTGTGGTTATTTGTCTCTTTGTCTTTACTTACATTATATTGATTGTTCAATATATTCCCTTTCATATTTCACATTATTATCTAATTCTAAACAAGAATTAAGATGGTCCATCTCGATACTTTCAGTTGGTATCCAAGCAGTGCCTCGTGCTCTATTCTTGTGGGTTAACCGCCCTAGAGCGAGACGAACCCCAACGGTACCCCGATGCTTTGAAATCCCTGGTGCTTTGTAATCCTCATGAGGAGGTTGATCTTCTCGAGGAAGAACATAAGCTGTTCTCCCAAGAGGATATGGAAAAGTCACTTGCTAAGCAAAAGGAGAAGCATGATGCTTCTCTTGAAGGCTTGATCCAAATGAGGATTGCTATAATGGTTCCAAATGTTATCCTACTTGGTGACACAAGTGGTATACGTTCAGGGGCAAGTGTGCCCGCTCATCCTTCGTCCCAACAACCTCATATGAATAGTAACTCTGACATTGCGTGGATTTATGCAAAACCTAAAAGGGAGAAACCTAAGTATAACTTTGGGGGTACGCCTCCCTTGCTTGATGACACTGTCGATTTTCTTCTTTCGAAGGTTGGAATGCAGGATAATGTTTGGTTCATATATGAGGAGATGTTCGAGATTGTGGAGAATGACTTCATAAGAAGGGGCACGTCACACCAAAGGATCTCACACTATCAGAAGCCTATGGCAAGCATGTCAACGACTCTGCACTCATGGTCATAAGAAGGGGCATGTCAGATAAGCAGATAAGGCCATACATTCACATCAATAGTACCAAAGAGCTACGTAATAGCATTGTCATGACCAAGACCGATACTTCCACTCTTCGTCTCGCACAATATGAAATAGCCAAAGGTACATTGCACTACTTTTGTATGGAGAAGGGTGAACCCCCAAGCATCTTCACGAGTGTCTCATGACTCTTGCCTTTGACATTGAGTCATTTGATTGTGACAAGACTCAAGATGGATTCAACATGACAAAGCAATATCTTATGGACAAGTTGTTAAATGCTCTTGCTCCATATCATGATAAAATGGTGTGGGACATAAGGCGTGAACGTGGTTCCAAGGACATGTCTCCCAATGATATCATTTCCACGTTCCAACTATATGAGGAACACAAGAACAATGCAACAACACATCTTGACATGGTAGTTCACCATCAAAGACGAACCTTGCATTGAAGGCCAAGCAAGTGTGTGTTGAAGAACAAAGTGAATAAGAAGAATAGTATGAAGAATGTGGTGAGATTGACTTAGATGAGGGCCCTCATATGAAGACTGTTGGGAAATGTAGTAAAAAACAAAAAAATTCGCCCTACGATCACCCAGAAACAATATGAAGATGCATAACGGGTTGTGATCAGTGATTTTACCAACTCTGCGAGTGCAACGGAAGTAGACGAGTCAGTGTAGACCGTACTTGGAGTCCCTCAAACATCGATGATGATCCCGCGAACCGCCCTCGAATGACCCCTCGAACAGAAGACCGAAAGCACAACCTCTCTACTTGGTTGCAAGTGTATGGTCTTCACGATCTGGCAGCGCTTCGCCGCCCAGAGCTAATCGTCACCGGAGAATTAGAGGGCGGAGTTTAGAACCACACTGGGCTTCTAATTATGAGGATTAGAGGTGTCTAGGGCTAGCTCTAATTAGTCAACAAGGGCCAACTAGATCTAGAACTAGATCAACTAGAGGAGGCTCCAAAACTTATGTATCAATAGGGAGAAATCCTCTAGTATATATAGATTAGGAGGGGAGGAAAGGGTAGCTACCAAGGAGGGAACTCCTTGGGACTCCTCCCCTAATCCAATTCGCCCCCCTATATGGCAAGGGGGCCGCCACTTCCTACTTGGGCCTTGTGGCCCAAGTTGCCTTCCACCTCTTGGCCTTTTTAAGCCTGTTGATATTTAAATTAAATATAAAATGTTCTAAACATTTTCAGAGCATTACATATATAATTTAATATCTCCAAAAACATCTTCCACCTATATATATTAATCGGTAATACCCGGTATTACCCGATATTCACCGAAACCCTTCCGGTGACCCCAAAACCACTTTCGAAACCTCTTGGAACTATTCTGGATATTAATGAAATAAATCATTACTCCCGCGCTACTAATACTCAGAAGATCGTGATTACCTTAAGCTTGTGACCCCATGGGTTTGGTAAATCATAGGCATGAATGAAACACCTTCGTTCAATGACCGATAGTGGAACCGTGGACATCCATATCGGTCCCTATGATTACACGAATGATATTCGAGTGAACCTTTGGTTATCATGTGATGTTCCCTTTGATTTGTGATACTTTACAAAACCTGGTATGCATCGGTATCCTCTTGAATCATCACCATGCTCACTATACTGTTGCTCCCGTTACCGGTTTTGTTCTTCTTTCTCATTAACATGTGCAGGCATCCCCGTGACATTGTCACATTTTTCTCACCATACGATGATGGATGCCCACTCTCGAGCTGTTCGGTCACTTGTCAAACTTTCTGGTGAGCCTGAAAGTTGTCATTATGATCACCTTGTTACAAGTGAGGTTTGAGCAACCCCAAAGCCCACTGTCCAGTAGAAAGTAACCAAGACACTCTCATGGTCAGAGGAACTAAAACACACACTAACACTCCGTGTTATAACAAATGATTTCAGTCGATATAATCACAAAGTATAACATACAAGTTTGGGTAAATTCAATATGATCGTTCTTTTAACGTCACACCCTCAATGTTTGTTTTAGGATTATCGTTACACTTAATGATATCCTTAGATCCGAAAAACGTTATCACCAACAACACTTGAGCTAGTCTTAGAGGCGGGACCATGAAACTTTTGTTTACCATTTATTGTTCAAAAAAAAACTTTTGTTTACCATTTATCATTCCACATGTGCATATGAGTTTTCCACTAAATCACATATTCCAGGATCATAGCAGTTATAGCACGAAATATAAACTCTCAACACTACTAGGGAAAAGCTTATAGACAGACGCTTACTAGTAGCACGCTATATTGCCCCGCACTACTGCTACTTACCGGTAGCATGTGCCCAAAACAAACACGCTACTACTAAATATTTTCAACTCTATTCCGCGAACAGACCATAGTAGTAGCACATGTCATAAAATAATTGCTACTGCTAAGTAATAGTGATACCGCGCGCTACCGTTAAGTGTGTCACTCCAATCTCCCACCTCCCACCCTTCCCCACCCCGCGATCCACTCCCTCCTCACCAACCGTCTCAGGGGGTGTTTGTTTCCAGGGACTTTTTTGTGTAGGGAGTCCTTCTTAGAGACTTTTTTACCAAACGGGGGGGGGGGGGGGGGGTGGGAGGGGGACTTTTTAGGGACTAAACTAGGCATTTGGGACTAAATGAAGAAGACTCTCAAAGAGAGTCTTTTTTGGGACTTTTCCAATAATGCTCCTCCATGCATCTATTGGCCTGCCACCCCATGGTGTTGTTTGATTGTTATTTTTCTATATATTAGGTGCAACATGGTCATTTAATAACCTTTACAAAGGGACTAGGGATTTTTTAATCCCTGGAAACAAACAGGGAGGGACTTTTTAACGACTAGAGACTTTTTAATTGGGACAAGAAAAAGTGGACTTTTTAATCTCTCGCCTCGGAAGCTTCCAGAGATCACAGCCCCTTCCGCTCATCCGCCCGACCCCTAGGTTCCACCATGGCACTGTGGCGACGTAGCTCGTCCTGGCTCTCGTCGTGCTAGCGCGCCCCGACCGGCATCGTCGGCGGGAACGAGGCCAAGGTCTCGCCCGAGGTCGCCCCGGAGGACACCCCCGAGCATGGGCGTCGGGGGGAGGCCGATGAGGAGAGGTGGTCCCGCCTGCTGCCGGAGCTGCTCATGGACATCGAGCGCCGCGTCGACACCGGTGCCAGGCGCTGGCCCCTGCACCGCGACGTCGTCGCCTGCACCTGCGTCTGCCGCCGCTGGCGCGACACCGCCATCTTCCTCGCTCAAGCAGGTGAGTGACAGCATTGGGGGGTGTTTGGTACTTGTGTTGAGTTGACCTGCATTTCATTTGCAGTTGTTGATTGTGGAAATGGTTCTGTAGTTCCATTTCAGGCGGTCTCCTAGCCAGTATAGATATGCTAGATGCAATTGCAGGAATGAATTGCTGCAGGTTCAGAGTGTTTTATCAAAAAAATGTTTAGATTTTGTCTTCAATACGAGTCCAGATGCGTTGAGCGACTCACGTCTTGTGGGTCAACAATCTTTGTTGCTCGTTTTTGGGACTAGTGATATCTTCAGATAGTGTTTCATGAAGGGAATAGTCAAGCACAGGTGCATCCATGTTGCATCAGCTTTTGATTTTCAGGGTGTAGGCAACAAAATTAGAGTTATTTTTTTGTAGGCAACATAGAGAATGATAAGTAGGCAAAATACTGCATATAATCTTAGCATCTGTACTGCTTCAGTAGGAAATACTGTAATATATGTGTTCTTCTAGCTTTTTTTCAGCATCTTTGTTCACAAGGGGTGCAGGCAGGCAATATATGTTTTCAGCAGGCAAAACTATAATAATATGTGGGTTCATATTGGTAGCTATTTATCAACAACTGTTTTCTTTAGTAGGCAACATATTTTTTTAGTGGGCAATACTGTAATATCCTACAGTTCGACAAGGTCCGCCTTCCCTTCAACTTCCACATGCATACATCTGTGAACGCAACTCGTCAATCGAATTGATGTCCTGCAACTGCAATCAATCAGCAGTAAGCATCATCTAGGTGTTTTGATCCGGTGTGCCTAGTCTTCTTGTTGTTTCAGTCAGTGTGCCACGCGCTGGACAAGCATGTCAAGATCAGGGTCTACTTCAAGGTATGTACCAACACTCTTCTACCTGGCACGCCAATAGCTTTTTCAGTCTGCCCAACACCGTACCCAGCACCACTGTCAACAAAGACTGCTCCTTGGGGATGAAGGGTATCCAAAATTCATCTCTTCACCTGTAATGTCTCGGTAGTTACTTGCCACTGCTGCTACAAAACTTATGTTGTTGCTTTTTGGCCCGTTCCTTGCTATCTGAAGTATATATTTTTGTGTGTCGCTCATTCGCTATCTGAAGAATTTTATGTAAGTAGTCTTAATGTGTGTTTAGCTTTCAGTTTTTACTCCTACTTCACAGAGCAGTATTCGATGATTATATTATGAGTCACTGAAAATGTATACTGTTTTTTTCTTCAAGATATGGATGACTATCTGAAGGGATGCAGGATTCTTCCCAAACTTAACAACTGAGATACTAGGTGAAAGAAATGCTCCCTACAAGGAAAGGTTGAGCAGCCTAGAGAATTTAGTACTGATCATGGTAAGGTTGACAAAGCCTGAAATCTCATTTTTGATCCAGGTTCAAAGATTACATGGTAGCATATATACTTGAAGTTGGCAGGGAATATCAAAACTCAAATACACAGGTATTAATTTCTTGTATGCACCAAAACAACAAGATAGCATGAACACGTATAGCTAGGGTATGCATTTAGTCTTTCCATTTTGAAGATTCTTAATAGACTAAAAGAGACTGATAAATGAAGAAAATACCCTACTGGATCTGCACAAGGATGCGAACTAACAAGTTTTCATTTTCCCGACGTGGGCGCAGGGGTGATCGACGCGGACTACAACGACCTGGTGGGCGCCGTGCTCTTCAACCACTTGGATTATTGTCCAGGTGATGTGACGCTGGAGGTCGCCGAGGTGGAGGACCTTGACACCGCCGTCTGGAGGTTGTCGAGGTGGAGGACCTCAACACCATCGTCTGGAGGTTGCCAAGGTGAAGGACCTCGACGCTTTGGTAGATACATCTAGAGAAGTGGTCTGGTTATGTTGGTGGTGGAATGCTAGGGAAGGTACCCACCTTTCGGTGCTAGTTGTGTGCGTCGGATGTATAAGTGGGATCTCGTGATCTCTTCGAGTTGAGAGTTTAATGTTGTATCCATGAACACTGCAAGTGCTAAGAATGCAAGGGCTGAGATGGTTCTGTTACCTTTGTTTATTTTGCACTGGATGTGTCTTGATTTCCATCCATGAATATTGCATCTAATTTTTATTTTTTTAATTTCTAATTACTTAGAAGTAGCGTGGGGCAGAATGACATCCACTAGTACTTAGGAATAGTAGTGGCGTGTGTTAGGAATAGTAGTAGCATGGCTGGCATGTGCTACTACTAAGTTTTTAGCTGTAGCGCGGGGTAAAAAATGCGCTACTGCTAAAATTTAACTGTAGCGCCTTAGCAGGCAGTAGCACGGGTAACCGCGCTACTAGTATGGAAAAAACCTACGCTACTGGTAGTGTTTTTCCTAGTAGTGTAATTATGAACAATGGAAATATAATAATATTATTGCCTTTAGGGCATATTTCCAACTGTCGCCCACTTGCATTAGAGTCAATAATCTAGTTTACATAGTCTCTTTAATACCAATGGTTATCCGGTGTTGCTCATGATTTGCTCGTGGTAGAGCCTTCGTCATTGGATCTGACACATTCAAATCCGTGTGAACCTGGAGAACTTTCACAAAACCCTTCTCGACATGCTGCCGGATAATGTGATACTTGCGCTCAATATGCCTGGTCTTCATGTTGGATCTTGGTTCCTTTGCTTGAGCAACGACACCACTATTGTCACAATACAGTGCCATTGAGTTCATCGTGCTTGGGACCTGATACGTCCATTTTGTATCATTCTTTTATATCGATATTTATTGCATTATGGGCTGTTCTTACACACTATATCACAATACTAATGCCTTTTCTCTCTTATTTTACAAGGTTTACATAAAGAGGGAGAATGCCGACAGCTGGAATTCTGGACTGAAAAATGAGCAAATATTAGAGACCTATTCTGCACAACTCCAAAAGTCTTGAAACTTCACGGAGAATTATTTTGAAATATATAAAAAATATTGCGCGAAGAAAGCACCAGAGGGGAGCCACCAGTCATCCACAAGGATGGGGGGCGCGCCCTACCCCCCTGGGCGCGCCCCCTGCCTTGTGGGCCACCTGACAGGCCCCCAATGCCCATCTTCTGCTATATGGTGTGTTTTGACCTGGAAAACAAAATCAAGAGGAAGCTTTCGGGACGAAGCGCTGCCGTCTCAAGGTGGAACTTGGGCAAAACCAATCTAGGGCTCCGACAGAGCTTTTCTCCTGGGGAAACTTCCCTTCGGGAGGGGGAAATCAAAGCCATCGTCATCACCAATGACCCTCTCATCGAGAGGGGGTCAATCTCCATCAACATCTTCACTAGCACCATCTCCTCTCAAATCCTAGTTCATCTCTTGTATCTGATCTTTGTCTCAAAATCTCAGATTGGCACCTGTGGGTTGCTAGTAGTGTTGATTACTCCTTGTAGTTGATGCTCGTTGGTTTATTCGGTGGAAGATCATGTGAATTTGTTCAGATCCTTAATGATAATTAATACACCTTTGATTATGAACATGAACATGCTTTGTGAGTAGTTACGTTTGTTCCCGAGGACATGGGGAAGTCTTGTTATAAGTAATCATGTGAATTTGGTATTCGTTATTTTGATGAGATGTATGTTGTCTTTCCTCTAGTGGTGTTATGTGAACGTCGAGTACATGACACTTCACCATGATTTGGGCCTAGGGGAAGGCATTGGTAAGTAATAAGTAGATGATGGGTTCCTAGAGTGACAGAATCTTAAACCCTAGTTTATGGGTTCCTTCGTAAGGGGCTGATTTGGATCCATATGTTTCATGGTATGGTTAGATTTATCTTAATTCTTCTTTCGTAGTTGTGGATGCTTGCGAGAGGGGTTAATCATAAGTGGGAGGCTTGTCCAAGGAAGGACAGCACCCAAACATCGGTCCACCCACATATCAAATTATCAAAGTAACGAACGTGAATCATATGAGCATGATGAAAACTAACTTGACAACAATTCCCATGTGTCCTCGGGAGCGCTTTGCTTTATATAAGAGTTCTTCTAGGCTTGTACTTTGCTACAAAAAGGATTGGGCCACCTTGCTGCACCTTAGTTACTTTTGTTACTTGTTACTCGTTATGAATTATCTTATCACACAACTATCTGTTACCGATAATTTCAGTGCTTGCGGAGAATACCTTCCTGAAAACCATTTGTCATTTCCTTCTGATCCTCGTTGGGTTCAACACTCTTACTTATCAAAAGGACTATGATAGTTCCCCTATACTTGTGGGTCATCAAGACTCTTTTCTGGCTCCGTTGCCGGGGAGTGAAGCACTTTGGTAAGTGGAATTTGGTAAGGAAACTTTTATATAGTGTGCTGAAATTTACTGTCACTTGTTACTATGGAAAATAATCCTTTGAGGGGCTTGTTCGGGGTATCTTCACCTCGACCGGTAGAGCAAGAAGTTGCTCCTCAACCTACTGCACCTACTAAAAATATTTATTATGAAATTCCTTCGGGTATGATAGAGAAACTGCTTGCTAATCCTTATGCAGGAGACGGAACATTACATCCTGATATGCACCTAATCTATGTGGATGAAGTTTGTGGATTATTTAAGCTTGCAGGTTTGCCCGAGGATGTTTTCAAGAAGAAGGTATTCCCTTTATATTTCAAGGGAAAGGTATTGACATGGTATTGGCTATGTGATGATATTGGGTCATGGAACTACAACCAATTGAAATTGGAATTTCTTCAGAAGTTTTATCCTATGCACCTGGTTCATCGTGATCGGAATTACATATATAATTTTTGGCCTCGTGAAGTAGAAAGTATCTCTCAAGCTTGGGGGAGGCTTAAGTCAATGTTATATTCATGCCCCAATCATGATCACTCAAGAGAAATTATCAGTCAAAATTTTTATGCTCGACTTTCTCATAATGATCAATCCATGCTTGATACTTCTTGTCCTGGTTCTTTTATGAAGAAGACTATTGAATTCAAATTGGGATTTATTAGAGAGAATTAAATGCAACTCTGAAGATTGGCAACTCGACGAAGGTAATGAGTCAGGTATAAACCTTAAGTTGATTGTGTTAAACCTTTTATGGATATCGATGCTTTTCATGTTTTTAGCACTAAATATGGACTTGACTCTGAGATAGTAGCTTCTTTCTGTGAATCTTTTGCTACTCATGTTGATCTCCCTAAGGAGAAGTGGTTTAAATATCATCCTTCCATTGAAGTGAAAGTAGTAGAGCCTATTAAAGTTGAAGAAGAAATTGTTACTTATAATGTTGAACCTATTGTTCCTACTACTTATATTGAGAAACCACCTTTTCCTGTTAGGATAAAAGATCATGCTAAAGCTTCAACTGTGGTTCGTAAGAGTTATACTAGGACACCTACACCCCCTGAACAAATTAAAGTTGAACCTATTATTGCTATGGTTAAAGATCTCTTGGTCGATAATATTGATGAGCATGTTATTTATTTCTGTGGTGAAGCAGCTAGAATTGCTAAACCTGATATTAAAGATAAACATAGGCCCGTTGTTGGCATGCCTGTTGTTTCTGTTAAAATATGAGATCATTGTTATCATGGTTTATGTGATGTGGGTGCTAGTGTGTGTAAGGGCATTTCCCTACCTTATGTTTTGATGATGATGACAACCCTTTGTTGGTCTAATCCCGTGCTAATTGTTTCAGGTTCTCAATGATTAGGCTTTCATCGGTTAGTGGTTCTCTCTCGAAGGAATCATTTGAAGACGGGATCCTCTACGCTTTTATCTCTTTGGTTGTAGGGATCCCGTACTCTCTAGAGGGATTTCTCTGTGGATAGAATAGGGGAGTCCATTCTCGTTCACATACATTCCCCTTTTCTTGTAAGGAGAGAGTGCATCCATCCTCATCTAATCCTTGCCGTGTGTTCCCAGCGGTTGTACCGCTCGTCCGAGCGGTTGTACCGCTAGATCTTGACGCTACTCTGCTGCTGTCGAGCGGTGGTACCGCTGCCTCCGGGCGGTGGTACCGCCATCTGACTCTTCATAGTCCAGCAACGGTTGTTCCGGCCATGCACCGCCCATGTACCGGTCAGGCTTCTGTCCTGATGCGGTGGCTGGGCGGTGGTGGCCCGGTTGGTCCGGTTGTTCCTTTTCAACCGGTACAACCAGAGGTTCGAGCGGTTCTTCCGCTCGTTCCTTAGCCGCTCAAGCGATCAAGACCAGGCGGTTGCACCGGCCCTGCACCGCCCAACTACCGCCCTCAAGGGTGACTCCGTTTTGTTTAGGTGCGATAGTTGTGCGGTAGCTAGGCGGTTGGTCCGGTTATTTGCTAATGACCGGTACTACCGCCCGATGGCCCGGTTGTACCGCCTGGTAGGGTTCTGCAGTAACATCGTGAGTCCCGGTTGTATCGGGACAAGGAGCGGTTGTACCGCCGCAGTACTGAAAACGCAGTAACGGTTGGATTTTAGTGGGTTGCTATATAAGGTGGTTCCTCCACCTACCACGCCCACCTCTTACCTCTCTCTCTCCACCATTGATGCTCTCAAGCTCTCTTGCCCGATCTCTCTCTCTAGCCACTCAAACTTGTTGATGTGCTAGGGTTTGAAGGAGGAGACCTAGATCTACACTTCCACCAAAGGATATTTACTTCCCCCATACTTTCTAGTGTGGATTTTGTTACTCTTGGTGCTTGAGCACCCTAGACGTTTGAGGTCACCTCGAGGCCATATTCCATTGTGGTAAAGCTTTGTGGTTTTGTTGGGAGCCTCCGATTGTTGTGGAGATTGCCCCAACCTTGCGTGTAAAGGTTCGGTCGCCGCCTTCAAGGGCACCAATAGTGGAA